>NC_135861.1:8277386-8299886 GCF_031162955.1 Sander vitreus | reverse complement strand
CATACACTGTGCCACTGGCACCAGTAAGTTGTTTCGTAATGTCCATGCTGCAGAGCTTAAGTGGGTTATTGCTTTTTATAAAATAAATATTATATAAATTAAATTATTTCTACATCTACCTCATTATACTGGGCAACATGACATATTATCAAACAAAAAATGCTAAATTGGCTTTGATTTTTATTATTTGCTTATTATATGCTGACAAATATTTGTTTAATAGTACCAGTTAACCCACTATATCACTGGAGCCTACAGCGTTGCACATCTTCGGAGTTGGGAATTTGAAAATGCTCTGTATCACTCTAGTTGTCCTTAACAAGTGTGTGTGTGTGTGTGTGTGTGTGTGTGTGTGTGTGTGTGTGTTAAAAATGTACACACCTGTGTATGACTGTGTGTGGTATCAACCCTCAAGTGAGGCTTTAGACCTTCACAAGATTATGTGGCAAGGATAAGAGTAGGGGTGAGGTCAAAGGTCATGCATGGTGGGCTTATGAAGGCTCTGGTGCTTGCAACTGTCTGTGACCTGTTCAGCGTCCATTTCCTTGAGGATCTCATTAACCGCTATACAGGCTAACCGTCCTCCACCAACAAACAAGCACCTGCAGGAGGAGAAATCAGCACAGCCCAGAAAAGCCTTCGGACCAGGCTGAGATCACAGCATTACTGCTGATCTTTCTTTTCCTTTACTCAAGGCCTTGTTCAGGCTACAGGATAATAACAAGGGTGAAATCTCTTTTCTTTGACTTTTGTCGTTGCCATTCCTATCCTATTCTGCCCTCCTCCGTTTTAGTACTGATGCTGTTTCAATACAATACTGTCTTGTCCTGTAATATCACAGTACAAGACGGTACACTGCGTTTTTAATCGTGTTGCTTTATTTAGTACACACATCCTGTGGTTGGTGACAGTCACAACTCAAACCAAGTTTTGCTTCATTTTAATTTGTCAATAAAAGAAGGATAGGTTAAGGAGTTATTGGGGCAAGGTATTTTCCTTTTTGTTGACCATTTGCTGGAACCTTTTTCACATCTGCATTGTCAGTCCACCGCAGTGCGTGACAGTACATGAATACCACATTCTGCTAGGTGCGTGGGTCTCATCACCAGCGGACCCTATTATCTGTACACCTGCATTTTCCTCAAGCACCCCCTTTCAACAAGGAACAGGTAGTTTGGCCCTTTTCAAAAGCAATGCACCATTAACAATGCACGCCAGTAGAGAGGACATCTTTTGTAGGCTCAGCTATGAATCGAGCAGATACCAATTTCCTTTGCTAGCCAAAGACAGATCCGTTGTTCCATTTGTCCGCTCCAGTGATCCCCTTTTTTTCTGAGCCAGAACTCCATTATCAGCCCTTTTAAAATGACTTTCAAATGTGAGGGGATACAATTATCTGCTGTCTGGTTTGGGAGGCCAGTCTGTGCAAGTAATCAGGATGGGAGGGTTACAGCCTGTAGCTTCTGGCTCGTTAGCCTTCTGTTCCCAAAAGTATAGGTGTCATTAATATGAAATGATAAGCTCTATGCTCCATATTTGCCAGCTTGGTGTGGATAAGTGACAGAGCCCAACTGATAAAGGATTTTTAAGGCCGATATTGATACAAACATATGGTGATTTAAAAATACGATATTCCGATATATCGGCCGATATATATATTTTTTTAAATCAAGAAGTCCGTAACAAAACATAAACAGATACATACATACATAATTAACGGTGCCTGAACCGATACTTTTTAAGAAAAAAAGGGTACTAAACAACAGTTGGTGACATTAAAGAATGGCTTGTTTATTGCTAAGGCCATATGGTCAAAATTAAATGATTTAATAAAAATGTATAACAATAACAATAACTTATTTCACTAGTAAATTGCTGTTGAACGACAAAAACAACAACCAGATAGGAAAAGGACATTTACAATAACTTTAAATGCACCACGAGGCTGTAGTTTACCAGTTTCATTGAACGCACCGACTGTGTTGTTTCTCCGACGGCAGTTACAGATTGTTACATACCGGTGTTGAATCCTCTACAGTAAAACACAGTCAAACTTTACACCGTTTAGCGTTAGCTGTCAGCATTTTAACCGTGTTTAATCCAGCTACTAGCTAGCGGTAGGCTAACGTTAGCTGCTGTTGAGTATAGTGTTAACTAGCGTCACATGCAGCGGTGTTCGTGTTTCCTGTAACGTCTGTTTCAGAGCATCAGAGAGAAGCGCAGACATATCAGTGGCACCAGATTTTTGTCTGTATGCAAACGTCAATATGGAATGGATTAATCTGCGTTAATTTTTTTAACACGTTATTTTTGACAGCCCTAGTAAAAATACAAACTTAAGATATGAAACTTTGACTAAAAGTGTTTTGGTTAAACATGAGTGTTGCCAACAGGGACATTGTAGACTGCCCTCTGGTGGACAAACTGTGCAACGCCAACACTCAGAACATGGTTGAAGGGGGTTTCGTCCGTTTTTATTTTATTTTAATTAATAAATAAAATAATTTAATTAATTTATCGGCCATTATAAATGCCGATACCGATTGTTTGGAAAATGCCTAATATCGGCCGATAATATTGGCCCGCTGATATATCGGTCGGGCTCTAATAAGTGGCCACTACACATAAGTCCTTCACCTGTGCACATCTTATACTAGTATTACCCACTAGACTGTTTGCAGAGGCACACTACCTGACTGACAGCTGACAGTAAAAGGATCTGACGTGTAGGGAGAGGTTCTCTCTTATTTTTGCCCTTTTTTAACTGAGCCCTGGAGGTTTTCTAGCTCTTTTCTGTCTTTTAAGGCTGTTTAATTCAAAGAGATTGACATGCAAGGGTTGAAAGTAAATGACAAATGTCAAAGAGAGTTAGAGACCCACTTTAGGAATATAGTAAATCTCTGAATAGTGTAAATAGTCTGAAATAGAGACTATCAGCTGAGACCGTGATGTCTGGACAATGTTTGATGTGTTCTTTGTATCGTTTGAAATATGTCTAAACCCAGACCACTCAGTTAATGATCATCATAGTCGTTGACTCGTTGATTTTATATTTCTTAAAGTTTAATAGATACTTACTTTGGCTTGTTGTAGATCTGCAATATGTTCAATGCACAGTTAATTGAGACTACTGGTTTATTTTCTACTTTTTTAGACAAATGTTTCTCTGAGTAAAGTTGAGACTCTCCATTTTGGTCCAGGCAGGCAGCAGCACCATATGTTATCTTTGACTATTTATCACCAGCGGCCCCCTTGTCATGTCCCTTTCACTCCTTCTCCTGTTTGGCTTCCTCTCTGTCTCTTTCCTTGAGGTCAGAGCGAGGCCCCCGGCCCCCCTCCAGGAGTTCAGCCTTGGATCGGAGACATCCTCATCAGTCTAACAAAAAAAAAACCTCCCAGTAGTCAGGGCCATCCTGACCCTCTGTATCAGCCCTTCCTCAGATAAGATGCTAATGATCTGACATGCTCACAAAATAGACAGGAGAGGACCATACTAGTGGTTTTTCATTGTTCAGCTCCTTAACCGTGAATTGTTTCTACTTGACATTACTGCAGGCTATTTTCCCCACCATGCATGTCCTACCTTCCAGGCAGTCGTTGGTTTCAGTTTGTGTGAGTTTGTTATGAAAATCAACTTGCCGAGACTTGCTGATGATAGGTAATCGATCAGTGAACTTTCAGTCTGGGTTATCTACCTTGTCAAAGTTTTTTAATTGTATCATTGGAAATACAGAGACTGTTTTGGGAACTCTTTGGTGGTGTATTTCAAGACACCATAGACAGCCAAGATTTGTAATTTGGCTGCCTTCTTGAGGTATGTTGTCTGGAAATCACACCCAGACAACAAACAACAAACACATATGGATTTTGTAATAAGGAAAGTCTAAATGGCAACATAAGTTGACTAAAAATGGCAAAATACCTACTGTAATTACTTTTATTTTAAAAGTCCCATATTGTAAAAAGTGAGATTTCCATGTCGTTTTTTTATTATAAAGCAGGTTGAGGTGCTATATAAGTAATGTAAAAGGACTTATGTATGTACGGTTGTAATGTCATATCTATACTATATAAGTAGAAAGTGCTGCTACAGTGCCGTTGCAATCATTCCCCGGCTGCAGTGATGGTGCAGAGATGCAGAGAGCGCAGATGGGGAAGACCCGGAAATGCTGACCAGTCAGAGCAGACTGGGCTTTTTTCGGGAGGGGGGCTTAAAGAGACAGGCACTACAACGGAACATTTCAGACAGAGGGTGAATACAGGTATATTGAGACAGACAGTATGAGAAAAATAAAGTATTTTTTGAACATTTAAGCATTTTATAATGTTCTAGTAGAAACCCTCTATGTATGAAGTATGAACCTGAAAATGAGCATAATATGTCCCCTCTTTCTTTTAAATGTAATTATTTAACAGAACATGCTTAAAGTACATGCATGGTAATAAAGTTAGCTGATACATTTCAGAAGACAAAAAGTATTTAACTGTTGGTCAACGTTTTGTCTCCTTTGCCTTTCTTTTGGTGTTTATGCTAGTCAGTTTATCTTATACATGTGTTGTATCCATTTCAAGGTGTTTGGGCCTTGGAGGTTTATGTGTCAGTTCTTGCATGCTGGTATGCCCAAGTGTGTTTTTCAAAAAGCCCATATGACTGTTTATTTCCATAGGCGGCGTATGTGTGGACATAAGTGTTTATTTCCAAATGTGTGTTAGTGAATATTGAGAGCAAATGCTCTCAGCAGCATATGTTTAGTGCTGTGAAGCAAGACACGGCGGACAACTCCAAATGTTGCCAATAATGTAAGGAAGCATTATTGCCATCAAATAGTTTTTAGCTTTAGTGAAATGCATAACATAATACAACTGTTGTCCCTCTAACAGACAAAGAAAGTTAGACAATGGCATGGATATAAGATAAGATAATATATTCAAGTAATCTTAACAGGCCAGTATTATGTTCCATAGCTGTGACAGCAAAACAGAACAGAAAGATAGCTATTAGAAGGGTGTTTCATTTATCATGACTGCAATTTCTATTTGCTCTCCCAGTACACATACATCATTTAAAAATATTACTTATAACATATACTATACAAATTTAAATAGAAGTGCAGTATCCACTGAGCTTTTACAATTGCATATCAGCTGTATTTTGAATATCTCTTATATCTTTAAAATCATTATTGTGTGTGATGATAAGCACAATTTAGGCTTTCCTCAGTACAAAAACAAAACAAAGCATTTACTTGTAGCACATGTTATGGCTGCCACAGCGGATTGGTACCATTGTTGTGAGGCTAAGCATTATCAAACCATTCTAATTTTCAAAATGCTTTATACTAATCTAAGAGTTGGACTTTATGTGCCTCTTGAACTAAAGAATTTAAAGTGTAAGTCTCCTGATTAACAGCTGTGCTTTGCTATGACTTGTGTAACATTATTGGTGCCCGGAGGCATGTTTATTGAGTTGCACATATTCTTTTTGGCAGCTCCAAAAACCCTTCAGAAGTCTGTCTGCTTGGCTGTTATGTCAGTTTTATGTTCTTCCCTTTCTTATTGGGAAGGAATCACTCTCTCGCTTTCTCTCTCTCACACCCCACACACACACACACACACACACACACACACACACACACACACACACACACACACACACACACACTGCTGTAACTTAATTGACTTGGCTGGAACATGACCAAGGGTCCTTGCAGTGATCCAAGCCACTCTTTCCCCCTGCAGGCCGGAACACTATCCTCTTTGCTCCACCTCACCCTCTCCTGCTATAGCCAGATACAGGCAGCACCTCAGCTGTGTTTACAGTCCTCTCCTCTACAATGATTTCTGACCCATATGCAATCTTCATTGAACTTTTTATCATCATGGCCAAGCTCATTAGTCTGGGATATTCCTGCATTGTGTATTATTGCCTCTGTATAGTTTGTGCCTTGGTGGGCTGTCAATGTAAACCGCACTGCAGAGCACCACACCTACAAGAGGCAGCCGCTCCAAGTGGCTCTAAGGCACATGGAAATACTTTATGGGTCCTCAGCTTCAGTTTTCCAGTCATATTATCTGTGTGTGAAATGTTTTGGTGCAGTGCAGTTCCTCTTTTACCCTTAAAGTACCTCCAAAACTATTTGAGAAATGCTCCATTTTGTAGTGAGTTTAACTTTGGTTATCAGCTTGATAACTGACTCCACTGTGGTATCAGTGCGTGCCTAGTCTAAAGCTACTTTCATTAAGTTTCCAAGCAGCCCTGATATTACGACAATATGAATTCCACTGCAAGTTAGTAATAAAAAGCTGGTTTCAGAAACCGCTCACTGCATATGCTGCAAGTAAACGATTGCTAGTAATGATCAGAGATGTAGTGGATACTAAACTCACACCATATTGATTAACCTATCATTTTATTTCTACAATTGATGTTATTTACAGTAACCTGACTGAATGTATCTTGATGAATAGTGTAAATCTATAGTAGATATCACCTCAAAATATATGAGGCAGAAAATATATTGACAATTTCCTTAAAGCTATTGTGCGTAGTTTCTGTAGCCTCCATTAGTAATTCTAAGTAAGGACAACAAAACTGTCGGCGCGTCCACATGATATAGCCTTCCGTGATCGCGCACACGGATTAAAAAAAACATGATGGACTCTTCAGAAGAGGTAATTATCTTCACTCGAGCTTCTGCGCGGGAAAGTCACCGGACGACACAATCTTCTGAACATAGCCATACTGAGAAATACAGAGAGAGTTGTGTGGAGCTGATAGTCTTAATTAGCTTTGTAGCAACTCATTTGGCAATGGCTTGAATGTAACGGACATTCATTAATATCAAAACGGTATGCACGTTCTAAAGCTTTAAAATGTCATGGATGTAGTTTACAGCACATTCAGCATATTGACAGCTGCACTCAGTTAATGGACTCCATGGGTTTCCCACAATTTTATGTATTACTGCATCAGTAATGCTGATGTAGGGAATGAGATGGAGCTCTATGGAGTGATTAAGTGATTGAGTCTTTTCCCCCACCTGTGGATGGTTTTACCGGCAGTTCTAATTCCTGGCACTGATAGTATGAATGGACAGAATGGGGCTACACTTGCATCTGCTGCCATCTCATGGCTGCTTGCTGCACAATACAAAGTAAATGTCTGCTCCTCCGTTGTACTGCTACCTTACCTGTTACTGTAATATCTATGTAACTATAATCAGCAACAAAAAAATAGATACTGTAAATTTAAATCAATTGGAGTTGAATGTCTTGTGTTGTCCAGCCTGCTTGTTGTTTACTTAGGATATTCTAAAGAGAATTTGCTGTGTTTCTGCTTTTTTTGTTTGTTTTGCTGTAGGTCGCAACAGCAATTAATTTGTAGTTCAAGTCAGCTTTTCATTATTCCATTTGTCGGACCAAAGTTTAATTTGCACGGGCTAAACTGTAAGTGCCCAGCCCATTGCCTCTCTCCATACTATAACAACATAACTCATTACTCACCCCTGGGAGTATCCATCATCTCTCTTTCTACAGAGACGCAATAAGAATTTTGATTACTAAATCATGCTTTGATTTGACGACCCAGGTTTAAGCCCTGCTTACATGCAAAAAATCTGCACCTGATCTAATTTGCTGTTCTGTAACTGACACTGACCTCCATGTTTCTTTACATGGCTCAAATGATGAACGCAAAGTTACTTTATCACCATCAAACATGGAGAAATAGTTAATTCCTTCTAAATTTTGACTGAAATAAAATCGGAAGCACTGATTTCACAAGAGGTTTGTTTCACCTTAAACTGATCAGGTGTTTTTTTTAATTCTGTGTCAAAACGAGAGGAAGCTGCGTGTACGAGTATTTCAATTTGAAGTGTGAAGTTGCAAGGACAAGTAGGTACACTAGGGGGCGCAAATGCTCCAGCAACGAGTATAGGGAGGCGGCCCTACCAGCTGATTATCTCCTTTCCTCTTTCTTGTCAATCCATGAATCTGGAGACTCCAAACCTGAGCTGAGCCCTCCACCTGCCCTCCTCCCTCTGTTCCTCTCTGGTGTCACACTCATCAGGGCATCGAATAACCGAATCACAGCAGACTGAGGACACTATCATTCAAATAGATACTTACATACTTTACATGAAAAACAACCGCAACTCAGGCAAAATGTGCTGTCACAGAGGTATTTTAGTTTAATGAGGGTTTTTTATGGTGCATCTGCTCTTTAGAAAGAAAAACAGAACCCAAAAGTGACAGGAATGAGGAATGAGAGGGGGAGGCTGTGAGATGGATTTTAACCAGAAATATTATGAGCACATCATATACATTCCGATCATTAAAAGATAGAGATAACGAGGAGGGAAACAATGAAAGGAGGGCACATCCACATTTATATTTCATTTGTCATTTGAGCTGCTGTTGCATCATCTCTTGTCATTCTAGTGACTGATTAGCCAGTGCAAAGTCTGTGTCGTGGTGCGCTGCTGGGGTTGTGTTGCCAAGGACAGCGCCTCCATTATACTGTAACCCACTGGGTCATGGGGGGTTAGAATATCTAGGTTATGGTAATATAATCTCTTTCACCAATGATCGCTTCAACTGTATATCTAAAGGGCTGCAATGAAGGGATAAGGGTGTCTGTTTGCTCATGCCCAGGGGCCTGCTAAGTAGGTATATGTGGATGGGGGGGGGGGGTGTCCCATCTGGTGTGTGTAGCCTCCCCACACCCCACCCTGTGCATCTACAGATTAAGAGGCCATCGCTGAAGTCCCTGACCCAGAATTCTTGCTCCAGGACACACCCATTCCCTCCTCCCTCGCTTGCTAAATGCCCCCTACCCATTTCTCCTTAGGACAGACGGCCTCATGGGAGAGAAATGGTGTGAGGTCTCCATTAGCAGGCAATGTCCCTGATGTGTGGCTGTGGTGTTGCATTCATAGACCTGCACTGAAGAAAAATGGGAGTTAAAAGTGATGGTGTCAGCTATGGATTTGGATAGAGGAGCTTAAAGTGCTATAGGTCAAAGATTTACATTCAGCCCACATGGGGTAAAAATATGTTTACATGGAAATGGCAATCTGTCTGAATCATTGGATATACTGTTCGTCGCAGGTATAGATTGTCATCAGTGCAGTGACAGAATTATGAATAAGACCCTGACCTAGGGCTGGGTGATATGGAGAAAATCAAATATCACGATATTTTTGACCAAACACCTCGATGTCGATATTGCAACGATATTGTAAGGTTGACAATTGGTGCTTTCACAAAACACCTTCCACATTTAGATTTTAGATAAATAACCATCATAATGTGGATATAATGTCTAAGTAGTTAAAGGCAAATAATAGAACAGCTAGAACAGTCTGGTAAATTCAGAAAATGACACCACTTTACTGTAATGCAACCTCTGAAACCAGGAAAAGACTAAACTTACCATGTAACGATATTAAAAATTTTCAAAATCTAAGACAATATCTATATCTTATATATATAATATTGAAATATTGCCCAGCCCTACCCTGACCTATACTGGATTTTTGAAGCCAAAAAAAAGAGCTATTTATGATATACAGTATACGTCAATACTGATCGGCTGATGATACAATAATATATGTTGCACATGCTTCTTTTTTTTTGCCTCATTTTGGCGTCATGTGTCTGCCAGCACATTCTGAAATAGATCCTGAGATTTTTTTCATAGAGCAATAACCCACATATCTAAATGCACCCCCCCATATATCCATCTCCTTTACCTTTGTCACTCCTTCAGCTCCCCATTGCTGCCACTAACTCACCCTGGATTCACTTTGCTGTCCCCAATACATCTATCTATCCATCCATACATACACAGACTTTCTCCTTAGGCGCTGACCCACTGGAGGCTTTGTGTGAATCCAGGCCACACCCATTGTAGAGGACCCAGTTTTGTCTCATTTGCCACACCAGGCTGTGCTGGAGGCCATGCCACGTCGCAAAACCTCCACAAACACCATTCAGCACCCAACCATGGTCCAACGCTCTCTGCACTGTGTGCTGTGTAAGATGCTGTGACGATGTAATGGATCTTCTTTGACATCTGAACAATAAGATAGGCTACATTCAAAACCTAAGTAAGGAAAGAAGCTGCCGCAAGTAACAGACTGCGTATGCTCGCTCTGCCTTTAATCACCTCAGTAGCACAGCCCGTGCTTTCCTTCCCTTTTTCAGTACGAATTACCATCATGACAGTGATGAATTTTGAATATGACATGTTGGCTTTCAGGCAGTGATGTCACCCCGCGCTGTAACAGCGAGGAGGCTTGTTTGTGATAGAGCCGGGGAAATAACAACGCAACAAATGGGGCTTTATGATCGAACTGTAAGCATCCAAAATACTTTCACTTTAATGGAAAGCATGCCCCATCAAGTAGGGTGTGGGAGGCAGCATCTAAAAGCCATTACCGGCCAGGCTTCCATTGAATCCTTAATGACTACGTGTTGAAAAAATTGCATCCAGAACTGCATCAGTGTTTGAAATGATTGTTGATCAAAAGGAAAGAAAAGGCAAAAGGTGCCCTTTGGCTTTCACTCTATTTCCAAAACTAAACAGTATTTGTCTTAGAGACAACTGTGTTGTTGTTTAAATAAATCCTCCACCTGATTCTCTCCCATCCTTTGGGGTCATTTGGAAACAACTTGTGAAATCTAAAGTTTTCTGTTTTAATTTCCTCAAGTGTCTACTCCCATTATCACTACAACTAAGCTATAATCCGTTGTATGGTAAATTGAAGAAATTAGTTTGGGGATTTAGGACGTACCTTATTTATGAGGTGATTGTGCCCTGTGGCAAGCAACATTTCTCATTTCAAAAAAGATTATGGTTACCTAATTGATAAGATAAACAGGCCATTATGGGGCTTCTTTGCTAAACCTTGCAAACTGAATTGAGTTTTTTTTCCTCCCTGTCGTGTAACAGTAATCCATCTCCTAGTTTCTTAATGTAGTGCATGTTACAAGGCAACATTGTTATCAGACCCTTTCAATTATGACATGTACTCCAGGCTAAAGAAGTATGTGTGCTCAAAGAAGAAACATGTACCCCTGCTTTTGGACTTAATGTTAAAGTAGGCCTATTAAAGTTACATTATTTGCAATCTCGGGTAATGTTTGTTGGAAGAGATATAGTGGCATGGAAATCCATTAAGGGCCAGTGGGGAGAGGAAGATGAGAGCTGCTTCTGGGAAAACCATAGGGTAGTGGGTATAAGGGGACATGTAGCAGAGGTAAATTGGCCTAATTGGCACTTTTGACCGTCTTGTCACATGCACTGCTTAATTGGCGTGCCGAGAGGTCGGGGAGAATATAAGCAGGGGCTCAGGAGCGGGTGGCTTACACCTGCAAATACGTGGGAATCATGTTTGTGTGAGCGGCGGAGTGCATCTTTCCAGAGAGAACTAGAGAGACAGATAGAGCAGAGCGTCAGCTCATCAGCATAACGCATTAAACATTTACGCTGACCTACAAAGGCTGACAGCCCCCCCTCTCTTCCGTCACACCCATCACCTCTCCTTCCTCTGCTTCATATCCTCTGCTTCTATCTAGCACTTCCCCTCTCTCTACAAATACACAAACTCATCTCGTTTTCTTCGCTTAATAATGAGGACTTGGCAGGGGAAAACTTGAGAAATGTGTGGTTTAGATAGAAAATGAGGTATGGTGGGCTGTGCTCTTGTTAAAAATAAAAGGGGGCTCTTTAGGTTATAAACAAGTAGTAAACCTGATGCTCTTTATGCACTCTCCCTTCAATCAACCACTCCACTTCTTTTACAAAAGGGACTTGCTTTTATTTTGGATAAAAAGAAAACAGCATTGTCCACTTCTGGTCTAAGTTGTATGGTGGCCGACAGGGGCAAACGCCCTGCAACTTAAGAAAACACATGCAAATAGACAAAACACAAGCAAATTAAGAAAACATCTTCATTAATTTGACAACACATGTGCAGCATTCAGCAAACGTTCTGCAAATGCACACAACACAACCAAATACATAAACGCGCTGCAAATAAAAAAACGATGCAAAAAGAAAAGCACACAAATCCCGAAAAAAGAAGCGATGCAAAAACAAAAACAACTTCATTAATTTGACAACATATGCGCAGCATTCAGCAAACGCGCTGCAAATACACACAACACAACCAAATACATAAACACGCTGCAAATAAAAAACAATGCAACAAGAAAAGCACACAAACCCCAAAAATAAATGCAACAAAAAAATGCTGCATCCAGATTACACAACGGAAGGGAGGAGCTAAGTGGAATAGCTTGATTTTCGACCCCACGGGGAGAGAGTGCTCTGCCTTTTTATTAGATAGGGCTGCAGCCTGGAGACCTCCCATCTCATGCCTCCCGTCCATAGACTGTATATTCAATTAATATATATAGTCTATGCTCCCATCTCATTCCCTCAACTCTGGTGCCGTCCCCGAGCTTCGACTTTTCAAAATAAAAGCTTGCGTCTGGTCCGCTATGTCTTCTGTTTTTGAACTAAACAGTACAGCAATCATGCTAATAAATACAATAACTTTTTCAGCAGATGTCTTACTTACAACACAATGGAGTCAGCAAAGCACTTTTGTGTTTATATGTGCGGTATGTACAGTAAATTGGCTGGTTTCCTAAACAGGGAGCGACTATAAATCCTGTCTGTTTTTTGTATTTCAAGAGCGAATTGCTCCACAATATGTATACAGATTGATCACTTATTTTGTTGGTAACCGTTGTTGTAGAATCACAGTATTACACTTGAGGAGGCCTACACTTCAGTGCTGCACCTTTCAGACCTCGAAATTAAATCCTCTCATGTAATATGGCATAAACAAATGTCAACGTTAAACGCTGATGCAGTTTTAAATGTTTTATCACCACGAGTTTACATAACATACATAAACATAGACTTAATATTTACAGTCTGTGATCTCAAAGCAGTTGCACACCGTTTCACAATGGTGCGGTGAGATTGAACGTGTCCCTTCGTCTCTCTCTCTCTCTCTCTCTCTCTCTCTCTCTCTCTCTCCTTCCCCGTGGGGTCGAAAATCAAGCTGTTCCACTAGCTGCTCCCTCTAGAAGTCTGGAGAACTTCCGTTGTGTAATCTGGATGCAGCGTTTTTTTGTTGCATTTGTTTTTGGGGTTTGTGTGCTTTTCTTTTTGCATTGTTTTTTATTTGCAGCGCATTTATGTATTTGGTTGTGTTGTGTGCATTTGCAGAACGTTTGCTGAATGCTGCGCGTGTTGTCAAATTAATGAAGATGTTTTCTTAATTTGCTTGTGTTTTGTCTATTTGCATGTGTTTTCTTAAGTTGCAGGGCGTTTGCCCCTGTTGGCCACCGTAAAGTTGTGTCCTCTTTGCCAACAGCTAGAAATTTTAGTAGTTTAAGAGTTTTTTTGTCTCATTAGTTTATGTTTCTGGGGAGAATTTAAATGTTAGATGAAGGTCCAAATGCTCTACTCAAGGCTTTTGCCTCCCAACAAGAATAAGTTATGTGTGTTGTAAAAAGATAAGATTACCTTCTCCATTATAGCCTCAATTTGCAATTTGTCTAACAAAATGGATGCATTTTTAAATCAAAGTCTTAGTGTGTATTTAATGACATTGCCATGAATGAATCAGCAGTTGCTCTCCAAAGATATCTATACCAATGTTTTAATTCCTTGCGTCATGATTTGATGCAGAAAGCATTCCATGAAGATGCAGCAGCTGTAGCTTTTACTCATGCGGCTCTGTGGTTTTTAGGGAAACAAATGGGAGAGATGCGGACTGTTTATCATGATCGACTGCAGATGTCTTTTTGTGGCCAGTGCACTCTGCTGTGGAAATGATTTGGGCAGTGAAAGAAGGAAGAAAAATACGACAAGGATAAAAATGGGGAAATGAGCTTCTCTCTTGGTCTGTCTCTCTCATTCTTTTTCTTTCTCGGTCCATCAATGGTCTGTAATAGACGTGATGGAAATTGATTTCCAGGTGAATTATTTTGTGTGCCCCAAAGTCTCGGTGAGACAATAATCTTTTCCCTACCGCCCTCCCTCCCAGAGAGACCTGTGTTACTCTGAGGCTGTCCTTTGCCGCGTCTTCCAAGAATTACTGCTTTAATTGTCCATTTCAATATTCTGGACTGTTACAGTGACTCTTTCACCTCAAGCCTTTCCCGCACGGTGTTGAGCACTACCTGTCTATTAGGCAGCTGATTTGCCAATCGATAAGATAGAGAGAGCAATGTTGAAAGAGCAAAGCGAGAATCGCTAGAGAAAAAGAACCATTTTAAAGGGCAGGAGCGCCCCAAATCATTTCTCTTTCTTTACCTCGGCAGCTGCCTCAGTCCTTCCACCTACAAATCTTCGCCTTGTTAATCCACCTTCAAATCTTATCCTTCTGGGTAAATGCCAACACGATTATTGTGAGTTTACCTATACAAGGAAATACACAACGTTAAGCCCTGCGAATGGGGCTTTATTATCGGCATCGTCCTGATCAGTCCTTGGGGGTCATTTGCTTTGTTTCTTCTTTACGGAGCCAAGGCTACAGTGTGCTTTATCAACAACAGAGGAAGGGGTGGTCGATGAGTCAGCATTATTGACCTGGGAATATGGGATTGAGCAAAGATAAACTCTGCTAAAGAGATGATCACGCTTACTCTGAGTTATGTCTTGCATCATCAGCTATTTGGGCTTTGAAGCCAAATCCTGCTTTAAGCCAAGGTCATACATCTGGGCTTTTCGGACACTGTGATATGGGAGAAACATAGCTCAGTATATTTCATTGTATTATATATATATATATATATATATATATATATATATATATATATATATATATATATATATATATATATATACATACATACATACATACATACAGTGGGGCAAAAAAGTATTTAGTCAGCCACCAATTGTGCAAGTTCTCCCACTTAAAAAGATGAAAGAGGCCTGTAATTTTCTGCATAGGTACACTTCAACTATGAGAGACAAAATGAGAAAAACAAATCTAGAAAATCACATTGTAGGATTTTTAATGAATTTATTTGCAAATTCCTCGGGAAAATAAGTATTTGGTCACCTACAAACAAGCAACATTTCTGGCTCTCACAGACCTGTAACTTCTTCTTTAAGAGGCTCCTCTGTCCTCCACTCGTTACCTGTATTAATGACACCTGTTTGAACTTGTTATCAGTATAAAAGACACCTGTCCACAACCTCAAACAGTCACACTCCAAACTCCACTATGGCCAAGACCAAAGAGCTGTCAAAGGACACCAGAAACAAAATTGTAGACCTGCACCAGGCTGGGAAGACTGAATCTGCAATAGGTAAGCAGCTTGGTGTGAAGAAATCAACTGTGGGAGAAATTATAAGAAAATGGAAGACATACAAGACCACTAATAATCTCCCTCGATCCGGGGCTCCACGCAAGATCTCACCCCGTGGGGTCAAAATGATCACAAGAACGGTGAGCAAAAATCCCAGAACCACACGGGGGGACCTAGTGAATGACCTGTAGAGAGCTGGGACCAAAGTAACAAAGGCTACCATCAGTAACACACTACGCCGCCAGGGACTCAAATCCTGCAATGCCAGACGTGTCCTCCTGCTTAAGCCAGTACATGTCCAGGCCCGTCTGGAGTTTGCTAGAGAGCATTTGGATGATCCAGAAGAGGATTGGTCATATGGTCAGATGAAACCAAAAATAGAACTTTTTGGTAAAAACTCAACTCGTCGTGTTTGGAGTTTGGATCCCAAACAAACCGCCCGGGCAACGAAGGAGTGGCTTCGTAAGAAGCATTTCAAGGTCCTGGAGTGGCCTAGCCAGTCTCCAGATCTCAACCCCATAGAACATCTTTGGAGGGAGTTGAAAGTGCGTGTTGCCCAGCGACAGCCCCAAAACATCACTGCTCTAGAGGAGATCTGCATGGAGGAATGGGTCAAAAATACCAACAACAGTGTGTGAAAACCTTGTGAAGACTTACAGAAAATGTTTGACCTCTGTCATTGCCAACAAAGGGTATATAACAAAGTATTGAGATGAACTTTTGTTATTGACCAAATACTTATTTTCCACCATAATTTGCAAATAAATTCATTAAAAAATCCTACAATGTGATTTTCTGGATTTCTTTTCTCATTTTGTCTCTCATAGTTGAGGTGTACCTATGATGAAAATTACAGGCCTCTCTCATCTTTTTAAGTGAGAGAACTTGCACAATTACCTGACTAAATACTTTTTTTGCCCCACTGTGTATATATATAAACATGACACATATTGTTTTGTATTATTTGAAGCTTTTAAACTAATACCTTCTTTGAACTAATACACAAACGCATATATTATCATCCAGCTGGTACCTAGACAATTTCAGTCTGAAGTGCTTTTACCACCTGTAAAATCTGGATCAGTGTGTCTACAGTTACATTCACCTGAGCTAGCACGACTGTAGATGAGCAATTTGTGGTCATGGGTCCTTGTGCTTTCTTGGCACCTAAGCCATGGATCATTGTTAATACTCCATACTTGGCAACACAAAGTTGTGGAAGAAAAGGGGAAAGTAATGCTGGAAAAAGGTCAGCACAACACCAGGCAACTACTGTATTAGGTTGGATAATTGGACTTTTCTTATGATAGGAATTTAGTTTGAGTTGAATGTACTGCATGATAATTTTTTTTAGATATTTGAATATCAGCAATCATTACAATGTAATGGTGCGTTCCATTTGTACTTGGATTTGGATTTATTTGTGTATCATTAAATCAGTCTTAAACACAGTACTTTCCAACTTCTATCTGTGGACATGTTGTTATGCTGTTTGTATGCACAAAAAAATGGTATTGCTAACAATGGCTAACCTGGATAGAGCAAACCCCACAGTGAAATCCGACTTGTTGCGATGTCATTCCAAGCTCCGGCTTCCTACTTCCGAGGTAAATGGAACACAGTATTAGGCATGAGTTCCATTAGTGCTAACAAACAGGACGGGTTGCAGAAAGTCATTTCATTAACAGTTAGTCTGTCTGTTAATCCATTTATCATTTAGAAATAAATGAAAGAATGGCCATCAAAATGATTCAGAATCCAAAATGAATATCTTAAAGAAAGGAACTACTTTGCACGCAATGCATCTTCTCACACTTCCACTTGTATGTTAGCGTATCACCTCAGGATATATATTGGCTGGTGATGTTGGCTGCACGTCCAGGTGCTTCTCACTTCCTGGGCCTCATCCAGAGGTTGGAGCTGGCTGGCCAGGCAGGTAGGCAGGCTGTCTTACCACAGCAAGAAGAGCTAGCTCCCCTAGGGGCTATTGCAGGAGAAATCCCTCCCGCCAAATCTCATCCACAGAGAAGCCGAGGAGCCTGACACCACCTCTCAGACCTGCCAGCGCAATGTGCTTACGTGCATACGGCGATGTACACACACACACACACACACACACACACACACACACAGACACACACACACACACACACACAGACACCAGTGTTTCCCATACATAGGTTGTAAGTGGGCGCACCGCCAAGGTAGATAAACATTTTTTTTTACAGAGCACACAGACCAGCGGCCTCCAGCCCCTCCCCCTCGTGAAGTATTGCGCCGCGTGCATGATTGCGTCAACAATGTTGCACTTCAGGCTCAGAGGCTATCGTTAGCAGTAGCATGCTGCTGGGGGTCTTGCCGTGGGATTAACTGTATTAATAAAACCGTAGTAACACCGCGGCCACACCGCTGTGAAAGCTTCCCAAACGCCATTTATCAGAGTCTGGTTGTCTGCCGGAGCTGACTGGAGCTAACCGCTAACCGCTGTTAGGGTTAAGTTGTTAATAACATTTGGGCTCCAGGTAATCACGTATTTTATCTGCTGAACATTTGGCAAAAAGTACAAACTTTAATTTAATTGATAAAGCACATCATGGCTACACTTGAATTTCATTTGTTTTAAATTCAACGAGATCTGTTGTATTTTAGCAGAATACTATGCAGCAGAAAGGCAGAACTGAGTACATTTTAATCTGTTTATTTATCACAAGTAATATTATCGCAATATTCAACAATGTTAGGGCATATCGCATATTTTTCTCATATCGTGCAGCCCTAATAACCACCCTGAACTTGTGTCAGATGCTGCATAGTGTCGCAATATTTTCATCTGTGTCTTTTAGTCTAATTTGTTTAATATGTAAAATAGTTATTTATTTCTAAATTATCTGATAATGTTATGTAGTCGTTGTTTACACATTCGTTTGACTAGTTTATTACTGAACCCAGCCATCACGTGCCGAGCCTTTACATCCTGCGCCACCCACCACCACAAGTAAATTCTCAACCTGTGGAAAATACTTGACACACAAACACACACACACACACGCACACACACACACGCACACAGACATGTATTCATCAACCTACACACACCGCTCTCCTCTGTAGACAGCGGGGTCTTGAGGGTTACGCTGCTCAATTTCTCTCCCTCTTTTCCCTCTCTGGTTCTTCCTCTATCTTGGCAGGAGCTACTCGCACCTCTTCCACCAGCCATTACCCACTAGCTGTCTCTGCCTTACCCTCACCCTTTCAACTCTTCGCTGTCATTCCAACTCCCCCGTGTTTTCTTCTCTCTCTCTGTTCATTCACCCCTTTTAAGATCTTAACATCTAATCCCTCTTTTTTTCTTGCACCTGAATCTTCTTAGTATATCTTTCTATCTCTCTACTCACACCTTTCCCCTTTTCAAAACACGCACTTCTTCTCCCCCTGTTGAAATGGTTGGCCTATTCATCCAACCTGTCCTGCTCTAACCCCTCCCCAATCGCTCCCTCTCTCTCTCCATCTACCACTCTGCTCTTTCAACTTTATACTATCATTTGCCTCCTCCTCTGAGCTCAGTCTTGGCTCCAGCTCCTTATCCTCTGAAATGTGATTGCTTGCAGAGTGTGTGGAGAAGTTTGATTGGGTCTGTCTTTCTGTGAAAGAAAGTGTGCGGAATCAGTGTGCATGTGTGTTCGAGAAGAGAGACAAAAATTGTGAATTCATGCAGTTAAAGAGTTCAGTTGTGTGCGTGTGTGTGTGTGTGAGACTCTATCTTTAACTCTACGTTCCTCTTACAATGAAGCAGATTGCATTAGCAGGATGTGGGTGCCATGGGATCTTGATAAAAGAAATCATTTATCACGCAGTAATGGCTCTGATGATCTCTCTCCCTGTGTCTTCACTTAAAGGGGTTTCCCTAGTTTTCTTCATCACAGGCATCTATAGCACCACAGCACACACACAGGGTTCCATGAGTGTGTGCACATGTTAAAAGCATCTTAAAGCTGCTCAAGGCATGATTATTAACAAAAAATACACCTGTCTAATCAGTCGAAATCAGAAAGTTGGTGTGCAACGCAGAAGACTGTCTATGCACTATTAGTCAAATGAAAGTGTGCTTTAATGTTTGGAAACCTGTGCAAAGTGAAAGATAAATTGTAGTGCTGAAAAGATTAGTGGTCTGAGTAGCTGTTTGACAAAAAAAAATTAAATGACAACTATTTTGATAATCAAGTAATTGATTTAAGCGGGAAAGTTTATTCCTCAACTTGGAAATAGTAGTTTGACAAAATAATCTTATCTCAAGGTCCACTTACTGGCTTTTTCTAAAGCTCTCAATTGCATCTTACATTCTGAATCCCGGAAGATGAGATCATCAGCTGATGAAAACTGTGAGATGCAGTTGAAAGCTCAACAAAAGTAAATGGACCTTGAGTAAGAATTACTTCGTCGAATCATTGACGTCGCTAGTTAATTGATTTCGCTGCATACTTGTTGGTTTTATTTTACAGGGATAGTTTGACATTATGGGAAATACTGATAATGTAAAAGGGTATTAGATCTGTAAAAGGTTACTGGATCTGTAAAAGGGTACTAGATCTGTAAAATAGTACTAGATCTATAAAAGGGTATATGTAGGGTAGCAAAATCCACCTAAAGGCCCCTCAAAGGTTCACTAAGGAACACATTAAATCTTGTTTATTTTATTTTTTTATCTGTACAAAACACAATTTAATCACAACAAGTCGGTTGATTTTTATGTCGGTTTATGTGCGGGACTATTTCTTGGTTGGATGCAGTGACTTCCTGGAGTCTTTTTTGCCTGGCAACCTCGTGACAACAAGGACAAATACTTTATATTTACAGTAAAGATATGAGAGTATTATGAATCCTCTCATCTTACTCTCGGAAGTAAGCGAATAAGCTTAATAGGTTTCCCAAAATGTCGAACTATTCCTCGAATAAATATGAGAATTTGCTCATTTCCCGACTTTATATTGTTTCTCTTTCGCATTTTGAAGATGTCACCAAGATGCATTTTGAAGATGAAATGATTATCTGATTAATAGAAATAATCCACAGATTGGTAGATATTGAAAATATTTGTCATTTGCCGCCAATTGAAATCATAACCATTAACATTACCAAAACATTTTAATACACATACATGAGCGTCTAGCTGCACTTTTTGGACACAGTAATGATTCTACGTTCTTTTTCATTTACTAGTGTTAGCGTTTGGTAAATCTTTCAGGGGACGAATCAGATGCACAGGAGTTTGATTGGTGCTTTTGGTTTGTGTGGTAAGAATAGAAGTAGTGTTTGGTTAACATTTGCAGTAATAGTCACCAAGGCTGAACAGACAAAGAAAAGAACGTCATGGAAACAGACAATCCAAGGAAAAGGGCATCACTGTTGGCACTACAGAAATGACAGCAATCTTCAATATAGAAAGATAAAAGACAGAAAAAGAAATTCAAGGATTATCACTGGAGTGAAATCCTGTCTGGCAAACAGCAGTGGTGCAAGTGCTCCGTCTTAAGAAAGCAGGACTCGCCGGTGTTAGATCCTTATTTTCTCTCTTATCCCTCTGGTACAGAGCTTCACAGACCGGCCTGATCGGTAAACATGAAGTGCTGCGTACAGGTTCTTAATCCTCAAAATTCAAAAACAGTTTCATCTCTCTGACTTTTTGGGGCTACCAGTATGTAATCATTGCATAGGGCTGCTTAAAAATCTCATGAATATTGATGCATTATGAAACCTCAATGTATAGCTTTTAAAGTTCTGCATCCTGTAAGTCTAAAATTCTGTTGTATTTCTCATAAGGGACCAACATAGACCAGCTACTCTCCCTTAGACTACACTTTTTCCACTTCCCATTCATTCGTAGTTGCAAAATTAGGCCTACCTTTCATTCTAACTGGGTTTGACATTTTTATTTTTTTATTTAACTCAATGAAGCCCGCCTGGACACAGCTTGCTCTGATATGATGTGCCACTAATGCCTTTATAAGAAAGTGCTGTGGCTCTGTGGTGCTCCGCTATTAGGAATCATGGCAAAGATCTCATGACAGCCAATCAGGCGAGCTATCGAGCGCCTGATTCATTTGTTGCATTCGAGAGAGGCGAGACATACGATCTGGCCTCAGGTCCCCGGGGAGACACCGGGCCCTGCAAGGACTCATAAGGGTCAGATGGCAAAGATCTGGATTTGATCAAGAGGTTGGGGAGGGGGGGGGGATAGGTGGAAACCTAAGAGGGGGACTGGGACTAAGGGTGGAGGGACAAAAAAAGGAGAAAGACAAAATTGGAAAAAGGCTCACCATTCCCTCCTCTTTGGATGCAGGCGGTGTCGTGTTCTGGCCCGTGCTATGCCGGTGTAGATATTGCCAGTATGTTATCATTCAGGAAATGTAGTGGCATGCGGAGAAATGAAAGGGAGAGGTAAAACTGACAGAATGCAAATAGCTTGCAGGTGTTGGAATGGAAATGAAATGAATGGCAGATGAGGTGTTTCTGCTCGCCTTATAGAAATACAGTGACAGAAGTGACTGAAATTGTCTAAAACACTGCTGCAAATTGCTGCGAGTGAACCCTCGTCTTGTTTTTCTCCTTCTTCCTCTCGCTTTTTCCCACTGTATCTGAGTCTCTTTTCTTTCTCTCCCTGTTTCACTGTCAATCGGTTTTCTCACTTTCCTCGCTCCCTTCCTTCCCCTCGACACTAAAATAGTTTTGAAATGAAAATCTCACAAATCACCATTTTCATACCACGCAATGTTGTTTTCTGCATACAAGGTGTTACCGTAGCAACAGGGCAATAATTCATCCCCCTCCTGTCTTGTACAGTTCGTGTTGAATGAATTTGGCAAGACACAAGAGACTTGGGATATCATTTTTTCTCTTTGTACTTGTGTTGGTAGACTGAAGCAACTTTTTGGGACATTAACTTGTGCTGCAAAGGGATTGGTAGTTTGTTTTCTGATTGTGGAAAGTGGTGAGGGCTCTGATGTGGAGGGTGCTGGGTGCACATGGTAGGTGGGTGATTGATGATGTGAGAACTAGTAGCTATACATGTGCTGATTGTGCAGAGATGTGAATCCTCTCTGTAACTGGTCCCTGGTCTGTTCGAGCTCATTTCTTCTGGAAGAAAAAAAAAAAACCATTTTC
>NC_135861.1:8249886-8272386 GCF_031162955.1 Sander vitreus | reverse complement strand
CTACGGAGCTAAGCATAGTAGTACAGTTAACGTGATGCTACCTGCTAGCGGGCTAAACAGGTGGCAACTAACTGCAGACCTGTCAGCATCGTAGAGGACTCGGGTCTTAAAGACGTACTACGGTTGACCTGTCTCGTTGGCGTCGAGGGAGACAGCAGTTTCACCATACACATAGAACAGGGAGAAAGCAGCCACACTGGAACTGCTGCAAGGTGCTGCAAACGCTGTCTCATTAACCGGTGATCACTGGACGTCAGTGAGTAATCAACATTATTAAGGAGTTACTAAACACTATATTGACTCTAGTAAGGATAGGGATTTTTAGTTTTTTAGTTAGGTACTTGGAGGAATTGTGCAATAATGACAGATTCACACATTTTTCTTTTGTTTACAGTAAATAAATAATTACAAATCTTAAAATCAAGTTCATAAAGTAACTTTCTTTGCGTTCATTTGATTCCCAATCAAGATACACTGGTAACAATTGCTTTCCATTGTTAATATGTACTTAAAAACTGTTCTGAAATGCAAAATAATAGAATTTTAATCGTGATAAAATATACGATTAATCGCGATTAACTATAGAAATTCAGCGATTAATCGCGATTAAAAATGTTTAATCGTTTGACAGCCCTAGAATAAACACATACTGCAAAAACACTACAGTGGTGGTGGGGCCGGGTTGGCTCAGTGGGTAGAGCAGGCGCCCATATACGTTGAGGCTTATGCCTTGACGCAGAGGTCCAGGGTTTAACTCCGACCTGTGACGATTTCCTGCATTTCTTCCCCCTCTCTCTCACCTAGCTGTTCTATCAATTAAAGGCGGAAAAGCCCAACAAATAATCTTAAAAAAAAAACACTCCAGTGGTCACATTTGTTTGAATAATGCTGCTTTAAAAAAAAAAAGTAATAATATATGGCAAACTGCTCAATATATCAGTGTTGAATACATAACTTTTTAAATATAGTCTAAAGTTTCCCAAATTCGTATCAAGAAATATCAAATGTCCTCTGTCTACACCAACGCAAGGTAAGCTGCCATGTTCAAAGGACAGCTCCCAGGTCATAATGACTGGTCATCACCAGTCTCCCGCCGCTTTCTCCGCATGACGGAGCCAGTGTGACTTGGCCAGTTCCCCATGCCAGATGGCTGACTTGGCCAGAGACTGACATCTGTATCATCCTTCAGCTCCATCAGCCTTGCCTTTCCTGTGTAAAGGCTGTAAGAGCCAACCACTCCTCTGATTCCCTGCTCCCAGCCTTCCTGTGCTGCTGCCACAATTGGCTCCATATGCCAGCCACATGGAGAAGTGTCACTCTCCACTCGCTCTGCATATAGCAGCCAGGTTGCTCTCTTCCTTTCTCCTCTGCCAACCTTTTCTTTTTCTGTCACTTTTCTTTTTTTTGTTGCAATGTCATTCTCTTTCTTTCATTATTTGTCATAATTTACCTGTCTGTGCCATTGGAATAATTTCCTACATGGCTATAAGGAGAAATTGTTGGTGCTGATGACCTGAATAAACAGGGCAAAGCAGTGGAGGACGGAGGATATTACATCCTGTAATCATTATTGTTGTGGGTGTTGATGTGCAGCAGGGGCTGGCTAGAGCGGAGATTGCTAATAACATTAGATTCAACTTTATTGTCATTGTGCAGTGTACAAGTACAAAGACAGTGAAATGCAGTAATGAGTTAGTCCTTCCTGAATGAGTTCCTCTTCTTTTAGAAGACCAGTGGACAAGGAAGGAGGGGGTCAGTGGGCAGCAGGCCTGAGAACATAAGCCCTCAGGCTCGGATTGCCGTATTCTGGCTTCAGATGACCACTGAGGCAAGGATCTCACCGTATGAGAGGGTACTGAATGTCCAGAGTGGACAGTTCTTAGATGAGGCCCCGGGCTAAGAGCTGGCTAAGAGTAGGCTGAAAAAACAGTTAATTGCGGCGTGGGATGGAGTGGGAGAAAGAGGCTAATGTGGCCAGAAGTGGTACGTGTGCACAGGTGGATCATATTGACTGGAGACTCCTCTGTGGATGGCTGAACAGCATCAGCTGGAGGACTGGCCAGCAGTCTAAACACAGACCAGGCTTATTCTGTACCTAAATACCAGATGTCAAGATGACCCAAATGTTGATGACCATTCATGTTCAGATGTAGGCTGCATGTCACTGCTTTCAGCGTCATAGTGTACCCAAGCTGAAACCACATACTGGGCAATGTGTCACATTGTGAGTCACATTGTGTGGAGCCCACGTAGTGTGGGAACTCTCTCGATTGCACTTCCATCAACGCTGCACAATAGTGCCATCATCCACTGAGTCAGAGTTTAGATTTTTTTAATTTAAATATTCAATGCTACTGAAATATGATGGGAGAAATCATTGAGTAATGTCATACCACATTTGTAACAGATTTTGCGCAGGTGTTTGTGTGCCATTTGCACCTTTTTGATTTTCAAAAAGTGCAATATTTCAGTGCTGGTATCAGTTTTCACAACCAGGTTAGGTAAATTGAGATTTGTTTAAAGACATGGTGGAGCTTTTTTAACTCCTGTAGTGCACGGCTAAGAGCCACATTGCATCGATTAACTATTATGATCCACACACAAGCTTATGGCGAAATAAAGGAAAAACACAAATAAATGTGTGGAGAAACACAAGGAATGCAGATTCTTCCATACAGGAGTTCACATTCCTGGAAAAGTTCTTTTTAATGTGACATGATTTTACTGTTAATCTGGCAATCGTTGTAATGTAATAACCTTTCTTATAGTCTTATAAACTGCTGTGCAATGCATTAGTACCTTGAAACTCATGGTTATATTACTTAAACTGGCCTCACAGGCAGGGCAAAAACAAAACAATTTTAGAAATATTTTAGAAGAATTGTGTTCATTCCTTCAGTAATGTTTCCCAAACAAGGAGCATTTCTTCTGTTCTGGAGACTTGACACTATTTAATGCTTATTTTTCTTTTAATTTGTCTCCCATCTGCAGCGTCTGTCCAAATTTAAAATGTAATTTCAGTTTACAAATTGTGAAACAAGCATTGGGCATTTCCAAAATGAAGTACTTTTTCATCTATTTGTTGCGGTGTTGATGCTTGGTTGTCATGATAACACTAGCCAGAGAAGCGTCTTGTTTTCGTCCCTCATCATCATCTGTCCTTGTACCTCCCACTCTATTTCCTTGAGACCCAGTTCAGCAGAGGTTAACACCGTTAGCCACGCACAGCTGCGAGAGGCTCTGGTCTCCTCATTGCTTGATGATGGGAAGTCTGGGAATCTGTTGCATGCTGCAGCGAAGTCTGACTTATGATGATTGGAGTTAATACCGTAGCGAGACAATTGCCCCACCCGCTAGCATCTCACCGCCATAGCCCACTTGTTGAGGAGTCTGGGCTTCCCTCCACCAGTCCGGCTGCACGGCTCGATGCACATGAAGAATTCAACATGGCCTTCTGATTTTGGCGTAATGTCCCTGAAAGCGGAATTTGTGGCCTTGAATACATAGTTCGATGTGGAATTAGATACATTTTGTAAGAAGTGTCACTACACTGATGTAATGTGGAGCAGCTGGGCCATATAAATCCATACCAGCAAATCACTTTTCAATAGATCCTGATTGAGCTTTGAGACCCAATTGGCTGAAATAAACCTCATTGCAATAGATCTCTCATCATCTATGCATACACATGCACCAAAACACAACATGACAAATAACACAGTGAATTATCTTGAAAATGAGGCGCACATGAATAGTTGAGTGGGCCAGTAGACAGGCTTCAGTGCAGGCAATTACCAAATCATTCTAAATTTTCACAGACTTTATTCTTTTCATCGACATCATTAAAACAATGGACAGCAGGAAAGGATGATCTCTAATGCCATTAGTGAAGGCAACAGCTTTGCTTTTGATAGCTCCTGCTTTGAAAAAAATGGACAGAATCCCACTCTAATGGGGGTGTTGATGTATTCATCAGCAGGTTTTTTTTTTTTCATATACTCTTTTGTACAAAGCTGCTGTTGTCGCATTTAGCGATTGATCTTTGCACACAGTTTTCCCCAAACCGTTTTTTTTTTTTTAATGAAAGATTCAGCTAAGAACTCCAGAATAGTTTTGTTACTGAGCTTGAAAAAAAGTATTATACCCAAAGTCCGACACAGAGACACAGAGTAGTGAGTACACTAAGCCTGTAAACATGATCAAAACAGGTAGAATGACTGTTTTGTGTTAATTTATTTCACCTCTGAACCAGAAAATGCAGTTTTTTGAGAAATTAGTCCCTTGGGTGCTTAGTCACCTTTACTCTCTGTGAATCAGCACCACAGTTAAAATGTTAATGCAAATATTTAGGTCTTTGATCGCTGCCTGTAGGAGAGAGTTCTGCAGATGTTGGCTGTGTGTTGCTTGGCTACAGGGAAAGCATGATGATCCTGTATCGCCTGTTTAAACCCACCTAATCATATAAAATCAGTTGGAGTTAATACCTTTCAAATCTTAAAAAAATTAGATCTTTAGAGATTTGGTACATTTAGCTAGTGAAATTACAAAATGCACACACATACATATATATATACACATCTCCTGCCCCTTAACGTCAGAGCACTGTTAAAGAAGCCTTGGGCTTTTTAATACAAAACAGTGTTGACTGCATACCATTTATCCTTGCAAAGTTGCAAAAGTTACCGTATGTGATCTGACCCTTGACCCTGTGGCAGTGCAGCTGGAATTTAGCTTGTATGTGAAATATACAGTATAGAGATAATGTAGAAAATCATTCCTTGATGTTAGTTTATTTGCTTTAAAGCTAATGTCAGTGGTAACAGTCTCTTTTATTATACGAGAATCCTTTTGGCGGATAAATTGTCATTCAGCAAAGGCAACAACTGTTTTCTCTTAGATCAATTAGATCACTGCCGGCCAGCCAGAAGACCGGGACGTGCGCTGGGCTACACACACACACACACACACACACACACACACACACACACACACACACACACACACACACACACACACACACACTAACAAACACAAGGGCGCACACACACAGACACACTTTGATTGAAGCATCATTGTCAATTAGTTATTGAACTTGACAAATTTCTCACCCTCTGCATAAAGAATAGCACACATATGAGCATATGCACATGCATTTTTTTTCCCCCTGCCAGACCATTAAACAAGAGAGCAGCTCCTTTGGCTCCTTAATGGAAATTGCCGTTTCAAAGCTTTCAAGAGAGAGAGAGAGAGAGAGAGAGAGAGATGTTAACCTTGTGCGATACTTGTGGCATTAAAAATGGATCAAAGCAGCTGAGCTTTGATGTCGACAGAACATCTTATTTGGGTCGTGTGCCGGCAGAGTGCTGGGCTGGCTCCCTTGCGCCCTCTGCTGGGAGAACTTGGCGCTTCATGTCAGGATGTGGTGGTGTTGTGCACTTTTAATTGTTTTAACCCCTTGCTGCACCAACAATTCCCACTCGTGGAGACAATAAGCGTGATCATAAAGACACAGACAGATAAAAGTGAAACGGGTGACAAAAGAGAGGCAACAAATGAGACAACAGCTGTTTCCTTTTTCTTTTCAGTCAGTCCATCAATCAGGTTTTGTTCCGCAATGTGAGAGCTGATGTGGACTATCTGGGTGTGAACTCTTGACCCTCAGCAGGCAGTCTCCCCTAGTATTAGAGTCTCCCCCACAGAGCTCAGCTTAGGCCTGGGAATGAACACACTTTCCAAAGAGATAAATGACTTTGGGCGGAAGCAAGATCACCTACATGTGTGTCTGTCTGTGTGTGTGTTTGTGTGAGTAAGTGTACTGTAGTGCGAGTGTGTGGCCAAGTTGTGTGAGCTTGTAGGCTGAAATCAGATAGAGACAAAAAGACAGGAGGCATTTTGCTGTGTGTATGTGTTTCTATCAGACAGAAAAGGCAATTGGGTGTGCATTCATGCAATTCCTCTGTGGATGCAGACTATGTGTGCATCACTGCCAGTGTGTATGCTTGTGCGCACACTTGTGTAGTGGGGTGGGGGGGGGGCTGGATGGAACGATGGAGATGGAGACACAGATAGAGAGAGTGAAAAAACATAAATAATTGATGATAGATACCGCCTTGCATCTGGCGCCTACCGCCGTTGACTTTGTTCAAAGTGGATATTGATGCAGGGTCTTGCTAAAACAGTGTAACCACCCCTCTGTTCTGACCTCATTATCACGTGAGACGAGCAACAATGCATTGCTTTTAAAAAGGGCAAAATAATACATGCTGTGAAATAGATGCAAATGTGCCCGAATCAGATCTTTTGCCAGATCTGCTGAATATTCGTTTTTTTTGCCATATTATTTAACACGGGGGGAAAAAAGAAACCTAATCCTAGCTGTCATGAAAGTGAGTATGAAAAAAAAGATCCAAATGGGATTGTTAATTAATTGAATATTGGCTTGTTTGTGTGGAACGCATCTGGACTTTCTCAGGCTTATTTTTGTACTTGTTACGTGGCAGATATCTGTCAAAAACAAGTGGGTTAGGCTGTTTGGAGAGACTCAATATGTGATTGACTTTAATGTATTTAAGTTTTGCTCTCTCCCTCAATCAGCAGGCCTATTTTCGCTCAGTTTGCCTCATTAAATCTTTGTGGAAATTCTCCAGCTCTTGTGGAAGAGACTTTCTTTTGATTAGGCTATAAACAAATGGAGGAGTTGGTTGACATCTCCCAACCGTAGCCCTCTTTTGTTTTGCTGCTGCACTGTTGCTGCCCCCCTCCCCACTCTGACAGGACTCGAGTACTATTCCCCAAAGCCTTTATTCTCGCTCGTTTTCTTTTTTTCCGTTCCCTCACCCAACTCCAACCCCTCCTTCTCTCTGCCTTTGTTAAAGACAGCCCCTCAACCACTCCCCCCACCTCTCCCTCTCTCTCTCTCTCTCTCTCTCTCTCTCTCTTGCACTGTCTCTCTCTCTCTAATTATGGGCTCATCCGTTCCGCTGGCTGAGGGCTGAGAGAGGAGTGCTCAGGAGGAGAGTGTTCGGGAAACCAGCGACACGCCGCTGCTGTTTTCTCCAATAGAAAAAGAAAAGAAAAGGTGGACCGAAGTGTCAGGAGCTGCTTTTCCTTTTGCCAGCACTCCTCACTCCCGTTTACTTCCTCTCTCTCTCTCTCTCTCTCTCTCTCTCTCTCTCTGTATTGCTGCGTCTGTCTGCTGACTTCTCTCATTGACTCACTCCTCTCTGCTTCAGCTGGCTGACTGAGTGCGCTGACACTGGGACCACTACCTGCTGCCTGGGGATTAAGCGCGCCATGAATACCCGGAGTCTAATTTGTTGTTTTGGCTGCCAGTGAATGTTGGATCCCCACAGAGGAGAAGCTGGTGCATAAATCCTTGCAGCCAGGACACTGAAGCGCCTCTGGACTAAAACAACCCAGTGAAAAGGGGACTGGATGCTTGAGGAAGCGTATAAAAAAGAGTCGACGAACCAGAGAAAGAAAGAAAAGCCCGGACAAGTTCTTTCCTGAAAGGCAGAAATAGCAGAAGCTGAATTAACTTAAGTCTTACGATGATCAGGGCGCAATGAGACCCTTTTCCTCTAATTATCTGGTTGGGATTCTATTGCTCGGTGCTGACACAAGGGAAGAAAGCCCAACAAATCTGTGCCTCGAGCTTCTTGGTTGATTTCTGGTCACACACAGGTTTTTCTCCTTTTCTTTCCATGAGTTCATTCATTTAGATCGTCTCTGTGTTTTGCTGCTCATCCGTAGCTGCTTGGGGGAGAAGACGGCTCTGCATTGACAGGTTGAGTGGGGATTGAGATCCTTCTTCTCTCCAACTTTTTCTCCCTCTCCGCCACTTCTTCTGACCTGCATTCGGCACCAGCGGGGTGGTGGGGGGGGCGGATGCTTACCCTCTCCACGAGACTGGCCGGGAATAAAGGTTATTGAACTGAGGAGTGTCAGGCACGCAGGAAAGAAGGGGAGGAAAAACAAACCATCTCCGTGAACCCGGGAGCATATGGTTTAGCGAGCGGCAGCCAGCTGCTTTCCAGCCATCCTGCTAATCACGCTACAGCTGATACAAGTTGCTCCGGTGACGGTGACAGATTTGGACGGCAGTTACTTGCCGTGGTCGCATATCTCTTCACTGTGCCAGACTATACAAAACGCATAAGCAAAAACGAGCCAGTCTCCGGTGGATACAAAGAAGCAGTTGTGTTGAGTTAGAGGCGCTCTGGGCAAATCATTGCTCAGGAGAGGAGCTAACCTTTGTTGCCCCAACAGGCAACAGCCACAGGGAGGCTAAAGAAGATGCTTGGCTGTCACCTCTTAGGAAAATACTTTTGACACATGTTGTTGGTGAGCACCAGACCTTGGCTTGGTGTTTAAAGGCTTTTGACAAGTAAAGGAGTGGGAGTGCTCTGGGAAGCTGCATTCCCAGACCCCTTTCACGTCCATCTCATTACCAGTCAGGGTCACTGGGAGGAAAGGAGAGGATTGCATTTGTGGATTTACTGTCAGCCTGCTTGGAAGTTTTCCGTGTGGATATTTGACAATTTAAAAACACCCACATCCTAACACACATTTCTGGCTAAGGTACATCTCACACACATACATGCCAAAAGCGCACTGACGCACAGTTACAAACACATTATCACTACCCACCTAAAACCACACATGTTTGCACTGTAAGTATAAACCAATTCACAACACACACACACACACTTAGTCACAGATTTAAAGCCCATTAGTTTTTTCCTAGTGGACACAGCAGAATGGAGGTCGTGTGGACAGGTGGGGGGCTGTAGGAGTCCAACATCCCTGTCCTTTTCCCCAAATGGATGTTATTATCTCTAAAAATGTGTTGCTTGGAAACCGCTGAAAGCTTGCTGCTGCGATTCTCTGACAGAAACGGTCACCGGGTCCTCGCCACGGTGCACAGCTGGAACCACAGCTGAAACACCCGCCATTACGAGTCTTTTTTTTGGTGCTTTTTTCTTTTATCTTCATCTTCATCCTCTGCTCTACCCCGCCGCCATCATTTTTTCCAACGGGTCTTTGGGCACCCCTCGTCGCCCTCCTCGTCCTGTCATCTCCTCCACCCTGGAGGGGAGGGGGTCAATGGAGTGGAGCATGAGCGGGTGCCACTATCCCTCGCCACCGCCACAGGAGCAGGACCGCAGGTACCAACACAAGGTGTCCCTGGTGGTGCGCTACTTCATGATCCCCTGCAACATCTGTCTGATCCTACTGGCCACATCTACACTGGGCTTCGCGGTGCTCCTGTTCCTCAACAATTGTACGTTGGTTCATCAGAAATACACAATTTTACTTTCATAACACCTAAACGTATGGGTCACTGCTTGGCAATAGAATGCTTGCTATAAACCCCTATTTCAAAGTATTGGTGCGGCGTTATAGACAGAATTTAGCTGGGAATAAATTATTTTGGCTTGTACATTCTACACAGTTTTTGCATTGAATGTCCTTGTTGAAACAAATAACCCCTCACTTTACCTCTCATGACAGCCTTATCTGCACTTGAAGTAGGGACATCAGGACACCTAAAGTCTCAGCCCCCCCTTTCCTTGTTTCTGTGTCTGCACTGTAGGCTTGCGAAATTGCCTTATATTTCTTCTCCAGACTTGGCATTAACTCTGAACTGCAGGATGAAGTATTAAAGGCAACTAAATGCCTTTGGCGGATGATAACATGTCTTTTGGCCTCAACCCTTCCTGTCATCTGCCCCGCTGCATTATTCTTGTCCCACTTTATATTGAAAGTATTGTGGCTCATTAGGAGCACAATGTTTGTGCGGCTTAGTTACTGTTGGCAGTTTTGACGGTCACCATATCAGTAGATTCTTGGGTCAAAGACAAAATGAGATAATTGCTTTAGTTTGTCTTCTGTTAAACCCCATGCCGGGTATCATTTGTATTCACATTATGAGTTTATGAATTCACCAAAGATATGCAACCATTTTTTTTTTTTACATTACTGGCAACAGCACACCTTTTAGCTGTACCCCTCTACCAATTGCCTGTCTGTGTTAACGCTGACTTATTCATTCTCCTCACTCGCTCACAGACTTACACAAGTCTATTTTTGAGGGCCTTGCCCGATTAAACTGTGTTAAAGGTGAAAGTCCTCTCAACTATCCAAAGTGGGCTATTATTTATGCAAGACTTGGGCAACATAATCACTTGCACATCATTTTAAGTAAGTAATAAGTTAATCAAGCACAGTCATTTTGAGGTTGAAGTGGAATTTGAGCAACACTTTTAGGGGAAAGGCTTGTTAATATCCTTTAGCCATGGTTCTTGTTCCATGTCAACCCTTTAGTCTGTTATCAGGCTGTTGAATTTATAGCCATGTAGAAGGCAAAGTCCCCATAGTCCGGAGGATGCCACTGCATTAGATTAGATTTGTCTACCTCTTTTCTAGGTTTGTGTCTTTCTATCATCTTTGTCTGTCTTTCCTTCTCGGGCTAATTGGTGGATGTTGGTGACCAGAGCAGTATGGTCCATTTGTAACCTTGCCGTGTTACTGAATCAATTTCAGCCAGACAGATTCGAATAGATTTAATACAAACTCAGTTAAAGCGGGCCAATCTTCACCTCTCAGATGAGAAATGTGCGTTGGAGGAACTGATGAAATGAAAAGGGCTCTTTTATGCTGCCAAGAGCCCTCGCCATGTGGCCACAGGGATAGCTTGATAGGATGGTGATAGTGCTGGTAGTGATGACGTTTGTGTTTGGATGTGTGTGGGGAGGGAGGAGGGGTGTTAGAGGAGCCGTGCAACCTCAGATTCTCTATTTCTATTGTCACCATATGGGGTGAAGCATGCCCACACACACACACACAGTAAACCCCACAAAATCCTACCGCCTGCCAACAGAACCCACACACAGACACACTCTTGGTTTATCATTCTGTGTGACTATACATCAACCGCACCAATAGGGAAGATGACACACATTCAGTGATACATACACACACTCCTCTTCGTGCACATGGCTAAATGTCACAGTCAGACACATATTGATTTGCTGAAGATACAGTATAAGGTGAATGATGGCCATGTTCTGACATTCACACAGGCACTGGAACTCATGCTTTGCTGGGTGCAAAGGGAGATGGGAAAGGCTGATATGTTTATGGAAAGACCTTATCTTGTCTTTTCGTTATGGAAATTTGACGAAATCGTTTAGTGTCGCCCTGCGCTCTGTACGCCACCTTTTCTGTCAAGGCTCTTTCTGATTCGCCTTGTTTGTTTGTGTGTGTTTATGCACGCTTACGAATGCGAGACAAGAAGTACAGCTTGTGTGGATGTCTGTTTCTGTGCGCGCACCTTTACCCTCTCAGCAGAACTTCTATATTTTCCTCGTGCCAATTTCTGTTTCACTCGCTTTATATGTTTTCTTGAAATCCCCCCCAGATGGAAATCAGTTACCGTCATGACTGACTGGGAAACAGCTTCAGCCGACACTTCATTATTCACCTCTAGCACCAGCCTCGCCTCTCCCCTCTCCTCATTTTTTCTCTCTCACACACCCTTTCTCTCTCTTTCTCCCCCGAAGCCCCGACTGTTGACAAGCAATTTTAAGTGAGCCTAAATTTAAAACTCAGCTGTGTCTTGGGATGCCGACGGGTATCGCAGAAGTCCTGAAAAGGCTTTGCTGCAGTGGTTGACGGAGCTCCGTAAAAATGTGTTAGTGGGGTAATTGATGTGATGTGTTTTATCTTCCTCATTATCCCTCACAGTACAGAGACGTTAGAGAGCTGGCACATCCTTTCTGAATGTGTGTGCTGGTGTGTACGTTTGATGCTGGCAGCTCTGCTTCGTGAGCCAGACAGCTGAGTTGACTGCGAGAGTGCAGATGGTGGTTTGGTTGACTTGTGCTCGGTGCTCCAGTGCCCTGGTACACCGTGACCAGTGTATCATGATGGCCTTCGAGGTAACACGTTGTCTCTTTGGTGAAGTTCCCTGGCAAATGATGATGACACCAAAATCATTTCTGTAGATCAGTAATTGTGCTTCCTGATGGCTTCTCACTCACTATACGATATCATCGCGATACTTATGTCACGATTTTAAACTAATTGCAATGTTCTGCGATATATTGCAATTTATTACCTTTTTTTTTTTTTCAATTTTAAATTATGTTCCCAAAAGGAAACTTTATCAACATCTGTTTTATCCAAAATATACATTTCTCTGTTTGTTTATCTCACTTCAATTTTATTGCTGCAAAATGGTGTTGTCAAGCAGACAAACTATGCTGTATCGATTTTTTTTCAACCACCCCTACTGGACATGTTAATTTTCCAACATGATGTCAGTCTTCTTACTTTGCTTATAGCTTTGTATCGTTCAGTGCCATATGTCTTTGGTATATGTATGCACAGTACTGAAATGATTTGTCAATTAGCCAATCAACAAAAGAAATATCTACCATAACCTAAAAAGGCGAGCAGTTGTTTAGGCAAAAAAACATTCTCTGGTTCCAGCATCTCAAATGTTAGAATTTGCTGCTTTTCTCTTCTCTCTTTTATTATATTGTAAATTAAAATTGTAAATTGGTTTGTTTGTCAGAAAATATAAGCGATTTGAAGACACTCCCTAAGGCTCTGGGAAATTGCCTTTTCACTATTCTTTGTCTATTTGTAGCCTAAAAAGTTAATGGTATAATCATCAGAATAATCGACGATAAAGGTAAATGTTAGTGCAGCCCGAATTCTGTTTGTGCATGGTTTTTGTTTTGTCACTAAGAATATCCCCTATTTCCCTGCTAAACAATGTGATTCAAACTATATGTTCTCCATGCGCAGTCTACATTACATAAACTACTATTGATCCATTGCTTGGTCAAGATTGTCCTCATTTTCAAGCGTTAAGGTGTCAAAACTGCAAAGGACTCCAGTTTCATGAAGTCTTTCCCCTGAGTGTTACTCTATACTCAGTCATTTGACACTACAGGTCTTGTTTTATGGTTCCCACAAACCAGCAAGCCTTATGTCATCGTCTGCTGGGTGTTTACCAGGAGAGTAGCATGATGTCATTTGATATTCTAAGGGCGGGGGGGGGGGGGATTTGATTTTTTCTGCATATGGTTGCTGGGGGGTGGGGACTGAGTACATTTTCACTGATGTAATCACTGCTGTGGAATTTCAAATCTTATCTTACACTTTTCAACGCAAAAGAAAAGCATATCCATTCCCGTGTGTTTTTACCATTCTCATTGTGCTCTTATGGTATCAAAAGTCATGCGGTGTGGTTTGGGATGAGAAGACCATAGGAACAATGATGATACTTATCGCTGAAATGTACTACTGTTGATTAGCTCAGCTGGGTTCCTGCAGGGTAGCAACTCAATTACTTGGCCTGCACCTCTGGGAAGTCTGTGAATTTCCTCCAAAACTAAAAACCTATTTCTCTCTCTTTCTCTTTTATCTCTTTCAGACAAACCTCCTCACTTCACTCCAGCCCAGCCTCCTGATGGTAAGTCCTCTGTGGTTTCTTTCTGCTCGCCTCCGTTGTCCGCTGGTGTTTTGGGGTTGTACCTGCGAGTAATGCCCTCATACAGCAGTTCCCTGCCTTTGAAGTGGCCAGCCGTCTGTGCGATGTGCCAGATTTGGCTGCTTCGCTTTTTGTTTTTACACACAGTTGGTATGGTAGGCACGTAGCCAGGTCTGCTCAGGGCTTTGATGTGAGAAGGATCTTTTGATGACTTGATTTGATCTGCTTCGCACGGCTAGTTAGGCTGATGTTCAATACCTGTTACTACAGCAGCATTCACATCCTTCTGATAGGGTCTAATGGGATAATACACCCCCTTTCCCTGGATATTCTACATTACCTGAGGTTTGTAGACCAGGAGCGCAGAGCAGCACCATCACCTCACCTTGTTAGCCACATGCTCTCTTCCTGTCCCATACATATACATCTTTTAAATGGGTGCTGCATTGTTTAAGTTGTTTACTGGCCCAGTAACATGAGCTTTTAATTAAAAAAAAGCAACAATTTATTTCCAAAACTGTGTATCTCAGCAAGCTTTAATTGTAGGAAAACATCTGGTTTTCAAGCTGCTATCATGAATATTTATCAGAGGTAGCACACTGAGACAGTGTTTGATAGACTTTTGTGTTATATTTTCTTTATACTGCACTGACAGCCAGCCAAGAATGGACCCCTACTAGTTCTGAAGGTGTTGTATCATTCTGCTTGTGTGTAAGCTACAAAGCCAGAGGTTTGGAGGGATGAAAACACAAGGAGAAAATGTTCCTAATGTCTCAGCTGGCCAGCTGATGTCAGGGACAAAAGACAACAGTTGGGGCTCTCAGAATCTGTTTCTGGTAATTGCTCAATCACTCGCCCCATAGGCCAGCTTGTTTGGAAAAGCGGTTTGCGAAAGATGTCAGCTTTAAAAAATGTATCAAATTAGAGGTGGTTTATGACGAATGGGATTGTCTGGCAGGGTCGGGACAATAGGCTGTTCACTGTCGATATGAAATGGCTGTGGCGTTTTGGCTTCAACAACTGATTGGGCTTGATTGGAGCGTTTCTAAACTCTGCCTCACCTCAACACCTGAGGAGTGTGCAAGTATGTCTATTCTTTCTCTTTCGTGCCTCACATCAAAAAACACTGAAGATCCAATTGGAGCCGGCGCAGTTTACAGCAGCGATTTGTTTTTATTTTAATGGCAGATGAAATTGTCTTGACAAATGATTATATCTCACAGAAAGGTCTGTTTTTGAAGCAAATATTGAAGCAAGCCCATTTCTGTCTTCCATTGAATTTCCACCTACAAAGGAAATAACGCCCTGCTTATCGATTAAGCCACTCATTTCCCATGTATTAAAGTTTTTGCTGTCTGAGGGGCACAGTTTGTTTCTGCACTAGTCAACCATTTAAAAGCTGCTGCTTGCCCTTAATTACATTTCCAATAGTTCTGTAGGCTTTACATCAGCAGCCTATGCTGTTTTAATATGCCAAGCAAAACAAAAGGCAAAGCCTCCAATCAGTGTGGTAAGCCTGCCCTGTGGGACGCAGTTTCTCTGGGTCATTTAACGCTGGAGAGATTAGTAAGACAATTAGAGTTGGCCAAAATAAGACAGTAGGCCACTTTTTGGAGACGCATGGTTTTAGTAGTGGTGGAGGGGCGATTTAGTAGAGAGCACAGGCCTCGTTCTACTGAACTTGTCCTCCCTGCTCCCCAGTACTTGATTACAGGAAATAAAAGACAAGATACCAAGAAGTCTGCATTTTTACACAGCCTAATTTGTCTCTGAACTGCCGTTGATGAAACGTCTTTATTAGCATGAGGAGATTCTGCAGAAAGTAAAGGAATTTGTTCTGCAAATTAGAGCGAGAGAATCTTGGGATTCGCTGGGGAAAATTGCAGGTTCGGCACAACATAAGCAAAACTCTTAGATGATATTTATGGTGTGCGCCACCCGCAAATAGCTGACAAATCCTCCCAAATGAATGGCCTATAATCACCGGTCAAAAAAAAAGTGACAGAAGTCACAAAGCAGCCGTTAATTAGGCTTTTTCTTTGAAAGCTCAAAGCGGCAGTTGCTTGGCTCAGGCCGCACTCATTATTGCCTGTTGTCTCCTGATAATAAGACAGTTGTTGCACGTTTGGCCAGAGCTAGAAAGCTCAAAGACTTGCAGCTTGAGGGATTAGTGTTGGACTTTGGAAAGAGGGTCGACTCAGAGGAATGCTTGATGAACGAGGCTCTTGGCCCTCAGTTGTCTACATCCAGAGTTTGTGCAGTGGTTAAGGGCATAGCAAGGAGGCAGTGTTAATTAGACACAATCTTTGGTTATATTTTATTGAAGATCTAATAAGGATTATTACTTCACCAGGTATTTGTCATCTGATTTATGGAAAATCAAGTTTTTAATTGAACTTGGACAAAGAATAGATTCACGTCTTTAGTTCTGTCTCAAGGGCTTCAGGCTGAGAGGAATATCAGGTGTAGTGTAGACTGCTCCCTTGAACTATCCTTCATTTCATCCTATTACAACCTTAGGTGACTAAACACTGGCCAAACATGATCCGAATAGGCCGGAGACTCAAAAGAAAGGAAGTGTAATAAGTTAAGTATTAGTTCAGAGGTCTTCTGTGACTGTAGCCATCTCCAGCACAGCCTGCCTGGCTTCAATTGCGCTTTTGTCACTGACGGTGCTCCCCAGAGGATGCTCCTTGCTGACAGACAAAATAAACTCTTGGACTGATTTGATCTAAGGTGGTGGAACACCTAAATAAGAGTGCCGGGAGGCTCACTTACACTTTAAGAACACTACCCCATCCTAAAGAATTGACATAAATCTTTGTCAGCTCTGGGAGAATACAGCAACTAAGCGCTCCACACCCATTACCCCCTCAGATGTAATAAGGACACACGCACGCACGCACGCACGCACGCACGCACGCACGCATACACACAATAATTTATTCTGCCGGAGCCTTTCTCTGTGTTCTTGACAGTAAGCCTAACTCAGAGAGAGGCAGAATTAATTATGGCTCCTCGGCCTATCTTAATTAAATCATTTCACATCATAGATTTCACACAACGGAAGCAAAATATCTACCTCATCTTTTAGCCGGGGCGGGGTTACTGGCTGAGAATGTCTCACATCAAGATATCAAAGGTAAAGTTGCCTCTCCTGTATTACGATTTCACCGAAGAATTGTCATGTCCGGCTTTTAAAAGAGAGCAGCTTGTTAGACCACTATTGTGGAGGCTGCTGGGGGAAAGCGGAGGGGGTTGAGGCAGCCTTGACTTTATCAACAGAAAAGTTTGTTGCCCTTTTAAAGTACACACATTTTAAATTACACAGATGTACTCTATATCCTCACCTTGGTCAGAGTAGCCTGTCTCGTTTTGTGTCGGTGGCATCAGCAGATGCTTACGTGAGTGTCTGAAGGGCTCAGTAAGTAGTTTTTATTTCATAAACAGAGGTGAAAGGCAATGGGATTAGCCAAATCTGGTCAACACTCACATCTAACCATCCGTCTTCGACAGCATTCACATTCAGGCTTGCCTCACCTCACCTCAGCTTAACCGGTATTGATCTGTCAAAATAGGTTAGAAGCAGTAGTCCAAAGAGAGAAAAACAAAAATATCAGCCAAGAAGAAGAGAACTGAGGTATACTCCTATAAAGTGCAGCACTATTTGCTTTTGATACCCTATGACAAGGAGTAATTATTGACACAGTTTGCTTTGATATGTCCCCCGGCTGCGGAGCACCTCCCGCCAGTGTTGATGCAGGTTATTCTCGGACCTTGGACCTTGTAAGGATCAGCAGTTCTTTGATGTGGACACACAACAAACTGAGCTCTCTGCGGCTGTGATCTGGAAGCTGTCAGCCAGCAACTCTAATAGCCATGTCTGATTTGTTGGCATTAGGCCTCTCTGTAATGTACAATAGAAGCTAGACATAGGTGTAATCTGGAGTATTGCGATCCACATATCCGCTTCAGTTCGGCTTTTTTTAACGTCCTCTTGTTGCCATATAAATGTTAAAAGGTTATGACAAATTACATGGAAATCAATTATCAATGTGTGTTTTTAGTAAAGCCTTTAGTACATATTTCACTCATGAATATGCGTCCACACTGATGAAAGCTTCCTGTGATGGCAACTTTCCTTTTGCCTCGTTAGACGCACAGTAAATGTATCCACACTTGATTGATTTCCGTCTTCCTCATGGCAGAGCAAGAGATTAAAAAAACAAACAATGACATAAAAAAAGGCAGCAGTATGTCACTATGCCAAGTCTTTGAAATGAAATGGAAAGAATGACATTAGTGGGATAAACAAAACCATATTGACAGTATGAATCCATGTGAGCTAATTAATAGTTTCTAGCTGCTTATCCAAACCCTTATCGCTCAGCATGGCCGTGCAGAGGGACGGTTGAAAACCCAAACCTTCTCAGCTCTTTGTCATATATTGGAAGTAATTAGCGTGCAGACCGGCCTAATGTTGGCTTAAATGGGCTCTCTATGTTCTTCGCATGTTGACGGTGACGGCAGCCATTCAGCACCAGTGAAAGGCCACGTCTCTCATTCCCTCTCATTAACACAGCAGCAAGTTATTTTAAATCGGGACTCAGTTGTCATTCCATTTTAATCTGTGATGGGTAGGTGCTAATTTAATTGTTTGGTGGCGATGTCAGAAAATAACCACACAGGGAAGTGTAACCAGTGGAACGAATTTCATTGCCAGGTTGTTAATTAGAGGAAAATAAGTGGCTTTCGGTGGCAACGTGTTGCTGAACAAAATTGCGCTGATATCCTGCTATTAGCCGAGTCTTGCATCACAGTCAGTGTTTTCCCTATTAAGAAGTGGAAGTTATTGGAGCGTTTTGCTCTGTGCTGACAATATCCACACTGTATACACAGATACTGTATATGTCGTAGTTTTCTGCAGAAGCATCGTTTGCTGTGAACGTCAGGCATCTGCAGTTCAGTGCTCTCTTGTTCTCTCTCGTTCTGCCACACACACACACACACACACACACACACACACACACACACACACACACACACACACTCACACTCTCTTGAACATTTCACCCCTTGCTTCTTGTTTTCCTTCACTCAGTTAAAAACATTGTTTACAGATTGCAGTTGAACCTCAGGCTGTGTGAAGGAACACACATACACTCCCGGCACACACACACACATTACAGAACCCCAAACATCCAATTTTACAGTTTCTATCAACATCATCAAGTGTCAAATACAGACAGAATCCTCTTGCTGGGGACTTGCTGGGTGAACTATTTCATTCTAAAAATAAGGAACATTTCAAACACTTTTGTATTACACTGTAGGAACACCGGGCAAACACTCTTCCAATTAGCAACATGTCACAATAGACCATAAAAGTGAAAGGAGCTCTTATGCTGTGAAATTTAAAATACGAAAATACATAGAATATAATAAAAAATTAAATGTGTGCATTAGGAGGAGTGTTTTAATTAGTTCCACCTTGGCTATATTTGAACATCCAAAGCCCCCAAAAATGTATCATCCCGGCATTTGGCACATCTGGGTGATGCTGTTAAATGTGCTTTAGCATGTTCGATGTGTTTCTCCAATCCGCTGGTTGCTAATGGCGTATGGCTAAAGGTTTCTGCGCAGAAGTTGCACTTGTGAACTTTGGGTCAACATTACATGCATCAATCTACATACTGTGTATTGTGCATGCGGCTGGTCCCCCGGACCTTGAATCCCCGACCTTGACCTGGACCGTGGCGGTTTTGCACGAATACATGAAACGTTACAGCCCTAGTTGTCATGACAACCAGATGTGCACAATTAAAACACACTGACACATGGCCCAGCAGCATGTCAGCAACACCTTTACACCCGGCACACACAATGCAGATACACGCACACACAAACATGCATGTGTGTCTGTATAGCGTGCTGATTGCTGCCCTCTCACTGTGCTGAGATTTATGAAAGCAGAGAGCGAGACAGATGGCAGAAGATATTGAGACAGAGAGAAGAGAGAAACATAGAAAAAGACTGTAAATCACTATTATCTGAATGTTTCTGTTTGGCTTTTTACCTCAGTGTAAATAAATATATACAGTGGTGTGAAAAAAGTGTTTGCCCCCCTTCCTCATTTCCTGTTCCTTTGCATGTTTGTCACACTTAAGTGTTTCGGAACATCAAACCAATTTAAACAATAGTCAAGGACAACACAAGTAAACACAAAATGCAATTTGTAAATGAAGGTGTTAATTATTAAAGGTGAAAAAAAATCCAAACCATCATGGCCCTGTGTGAAAAAGTGATTGCCCCCTAAACCTAATAACTGGTTGGGCCACCCTTAGCAGCAACAACTGCAACCAAGCGTTTGCGATAACGTGCAATGAGGCTTTTACAGCGTCCTGGAGGAATTTTGGCCCACTCATCTTTGCAGAATTGTCCTAATTCAGTTACATTAGAGGGTTTTCGAGCATGAACGGCCTTTTTAAGGTCATACCACAACATCTCAATAGGATTCAGGTCAGGACTTTGGCTAGCCACTCCAAAGTCTTCATTTAGTTTTTCTTCAGCCATTCGGTGGTGGACTTGCTGGTGTGTTTAGGATCATTGTCCTGCTGCAGAACCCAAGTTCGTTTCAGCTTGAGTACACGAACAGATGGTCGGACATTCTCCTTCAGGATCTCTTGGTAGACAGCAGAATTCATAGTTCCTTTTATCACGGCAAGTCTTCCAGGTCCTGAAGCAGCAAAACAGCCCCAGACCATCACACTACCACCACCATATTTTACAGTTGGTATAATGTTCTTTTTATGAAATGCAGTGTTCCTTCTCGCCAGATATACTTGGACACACACCTTCCAAAGAGTTCCACTTTTGTCTCATCGGTCCACAGAATGTTGTCCCAAAAGTCTTGGGGATCATCAAGATGTGTTCTGGAGAAATTGAGACAAGCTTTGATGTTCTTTTTGCTCAGCAGTGGTTTTCTCCTTGGAACTCTGCCATGCAGGCCATTTTTGCCCAGTCTTTTCCTGATGGTGGAGGCATGAGCGCTGACCTTAACTGAGGCAAGTGAGGCCTGCAGTTCTTTGGACGTTGTTGTGGGGTCTTTTGTGACCTCTTGGATGAGTCGTCGCTGCGCTCTTGGGGGTAATTTTGGGGCGGCCGGCCACTCCTGGGATAGGTTCACCACTGTTCCATGTCTTCGCCATTTGTGGATAATGGCTCTCACTGTGGTTCGCTGGATTCCCAAAGCTTTGGAAATGGCTTTATAACCCTTTCCAGACTGATAGATCTCAATTACTTTCTTTCTCAATTGTTCCTGAATTTCTTTGGGTCTCTGCATGATGTGTAGCTTTTAAGGATCTTCTGGTGGACCTTACTGTGTCAAGCAGCTCCTATTTAAGTGATGCCTTGATTGTGAACAGGTGTGGCAATAATCAGGCCTGGGTGTGGCTAGAGAAATTGAACTCAGGTGTGGACAACCACAGTTATAGTATGTTTTAACAAGGGGGGCAATCACTTTTTCACACAGGGCCATGATGGTTTTGATTTTTTTTCTCCTTTAATAATAAACACCTTCATTTACAAATTGCATTTTGTGTTTACTTGTGTTGTCCTTGACTTTTGTTTAAATTGGTTTGATGTTCCGAAACACTTAAGTGTGACAAACATGCAAAGGAACAGGAAATGAGGAAGGGGGCAAACACTTTTTCACACCACTGTACATTGGAGCTGGGGGAGTGAATAGACACAACATATGATATGCTACAGTGCAGAGCCAGCCAGGAGCATAGTGGGGTAAAGACACAGTACACTGTTTAACCACCTGTTAACGTATAAAACAGCATCTATGCATTATCCTGGGGCATTTATGTAGATTATATCTATGTGTATGTGTATATGTAAGTTCTTGACTTGCTGAATTCGAGATTGCTGGTTTCCCCCTCAAATAAGTTCTAAGAGCTTAACTTAACTTGTAAATGTTCTTTTTCGGAAGTTCTGACACTCGCCCTGACACTGTATTGCCCTGCTACAGAGACAGCGGACATGTATGTGATTGTTTTCATACTAAACTGGGTGTCTGCGTACATGGACGTGTTCCACACGTGCAGATTCCATGCTTTTAGGTGCGAACACGACGAATCATAAATTTGTTGCAGAACCAGGTTAAAGAAAAGGTAGGCCTATTTCACAAGCACACTCATAACTACGCAAATACCGTATTTTCCGGACTATAAGTCGCTCCGGAGTATAAGTCGCATCAGTCAAAAAATGCGTCATGAAGAGGAAAAAAACATATATAAGTCGCACTGGACTATAAGTCGCATTTATTTAGAAACTTATTTCACAAAATCCAAGACCAAGAACAGACATTTAATCTGGAAAGGCAAGTTATTAAACTACACAATAGCACACAGAACAAGGGGCTGAATACGGTAGGTGTCCGGTATGTTAAAGTAACGTAACTGCACTGTTGACGAGCCTCTCCCAGCAGCACGTTGTTCAAGCACCCATCTGTGGACTCCTTCCTCCAGCTCTGGCCATCTGGATTTCAGCGCGCGACTAGCTTTCTTTGTTTTCTTCAATGCAGTAAGACTAACCTTTTCGCCAGTCCCTCACAAGTTTCTCACTCACTCCAAACTTTCGTTCTGCTGCTCGATTACCGTTTTCGGCTGCGTATTTTACTACTTGCAGTCGCCTGCAGTTTCTTTTCTTTCTCAGTTGTCTTTAGGAGCAGTATATAGTTGTCACAAGCCTAGAGCGCCTCTCGCGGCCGTAGACGGTAATGTTTTCAGCATGAAATAACATTTAAAAACATGTTAAATTATATATATTTTGATATATAAGTCGCACCTGATTATAAGTCGCAGGACCAGCCAAAGTATGAAAAAAAGTGCGACTTATAGTCCGGAAAATACGGTATGTATAATGTGGGCTTAGGTGGTCTGCGGCGAGAGATAACCTGCCATTCAACTTAAAAATAAAAACAAACTTCA
>NC_135861.1:8129886-8244886 GCF_031162955.1 Sander vitreus | reverse complement strand
GTCTTTTTCTAAAATTATACTTTAAAAGAATCCCAATATATCGCCTTACGCACAGTATCGAAATATATTGCAATATATTGAATTATTATATTGAATGTATCGTGATACGTATCGTATAGCCAGATTCTTGCCAATACACAGCATTGTTATAATCCTTAAGTCTTTCACTCATGTAAAAGCCCATTTTTGCACGCAATGGAAGTGACATTTGGTTTTCTCTATTAAAACACATTATTTAATCCTCTCAGCTAACGGTTTGTTCTCTTTCATGTCTGACAAAGTAGCCACTAAAGTTGGATTTGCTACCCCTGTGGGACCTCTATTATTACTATTATTAAACTCTCTATACAGCTGAGAGGAACTGCAGAGTGGGTTTACTCTTTGTGGGCTTGTCACTTTCAGCATCACCTTTCACAATACACATAGTAATTTGCCCCATTGTTCATATTGATTAGTGCAGCGTTTATGATTATATGTGTAAACACGGTATGAAATTAAATAACTTGAAAATCTTGAAAAACCAAACAAGCTCGAGCATTATTTAAAGTTTCTTGGTATAACGATTTTCAGAAAGCCAAACTTCTTTAAAATCCTGTCTCCTTCAGGATCTTGGTCATTTCTATCACTGAACACATTATGCTAATGGTAAGAGTCAAGGCCTGCTCTGTCAAAGAGCTGCTGCTGCTTTTAGAGGGAGTGTTCAGGTTCATAAAGTGTTAATGAGCCAGGAGAGAAATCAGCAGAGACATCGCACACTTTACTTTATCCCAGGGCACTCCTCTGAACTATATAGGTACACCAGACCTGTCAGTTGTTTGAATTCTTAGCAGCTTTTTATTCAGGAAAAGGCTTTCAATTTAGATTGCACACAGCTAATATTGCACATAATGAAAAACAGGATTATCACAATAATGCTTTTTGCCTTCCTAAAAAGGAAGACTCTGCTGTGCAGACGAAATGTAAAAGCTCAACCAAGGCTTGTGCTTCCATCTCTATAGTCTCTCTTCCTCCGTTTTGTTTTGAATTGGGGTTTTGCGGTTTCTCAGGAGATTCTGGGAAGATGTAGCTGCATTATTTAAGATATATTCTCGCAAATATATCCACACTTCCTTGTTTATATATTTTAAATGTATTTTTTTTTCTTGTCTGCTTGGATGCGTCATTAATGATGGACGGGGATTGGTTGGGATAGGGAGATCACAATACATCAAAAACATTTGAGATCAGATGGAGAGGATGAATTTGGGTCACTGCGACAGCAGAGAAGACAAGATAAGATAAGACCAAAGCAAATACAGACTGTTGAACATTAAAACGATTGAAAGATTAACAAATGTCATAATACAACCAGCTCACAGTTTTGTTTGATGTACAGTTTTGGATTCATAGCTTGTTATCACAATACTGTGGGGGAAAAAATGTGAGGCTAGATGATGATGAACAAATTCCTGTTTACATTAGTTCAAAGCGGAAAATCTTTTTAATGCCAAATCAAATGAAAACTGGGACCACTGTTTAATTCCCAAATAAGCTATTGCACCTAGTTGATTTCTTATTGGACAAGTAGAGTGAAGAGAACAGTTTCTCAACCTTATATAGTGATCATTTGCATTTTACATTGAAAATCATGCTGTGTGTGCAGGTGCTACTACACGGATGCTCCTGTGCTATACAAAACAGTCTATGCCTTTTTGACAGGCCTTCTCTATTACATTGCTCTTTTCTTCTTTACTTGAAAATCCAAAATGGTTGTTTGGTGGAGCGTCCATTCTTAAATGTCATTTTAACACCACAGCTGACATTTATGAAGATTCATCTCCTCAAACATTTATATCAAGACATTTTGTCAGACAGACCTCCTTAACTGTACATCCCTTTAAAACGCTGATGTGCAAGATTCAAGTTTTTTTTATTTCCCACATTAATATGAATAATTATGTTGATGGAAGAAGATTAATACAACTATGTGAGTAGAGGGCTCGTTAGTGTGTCCAGATTGTTAAATACTGCAGATGGAGACAACATATGCAACACATATTCCTACATGAGATGAGTCATCGTTATGTTTAGTGTTGAAATAGTTTTTCCTGCAGGAAATGTCTCTTTAACCAGCACAGTTGTATCCTAATTAAGCTAAGAAAGACACCAGCGTTCACGTCAGTCAGTGTTTTTCTGCTCTGCTGCCATGTAGTGTAGCTTTACCTACTGTGATGCAAACATGTTAGGCAGTGCTTCATTTGTAAAGTGGGAGGTCCCGGAGCGCCGAGGAGGGGTGGATCCGGCGACTCAAAACGGGGGTTGGAGGTAATGGAACAAAAAAAAAAAATGACACTGCCTACGTAGCTTAAAAAAACCTAAACAACGCTGTTTGTACATCAGGGCAATCTTTATTTTAATTTCAGAACATGCACTGCATGGGTACGAAATGTAATGTCTCCACATTCTTGATCGGCGGAAATGATTTTTGCCTGTTTGGGATCCGACTGGCCAGCGTATTTGAACAAGTTAAGCAAACTTTGTTGTCTTTTTGACATTTTTCCCCTGAGTGAAACGAAGCTAACAGCAATCTCAACCAGCACAAGCGCATGTGTCACTTGAAGTGCCTCCCCTCCCTCCGTCCCTCTCTCCCCTCTGGCTTACCCTGAAAATTCACCTCAAAACGCATCGAAAAGGCAAACACAAGATTTTTGTGGACCTTCAATGGGGAATAAAGACTAACAAGACAGATAACAACATTGAACACTACACAAACAGTAATTATTTTTTTTTTCATTTAGGCGATTCATTTTTTTTTATAGTGACACAGGAGGTGCCGGATCCAATAAAAAAGGTTCGGGATCCAACGTAGGAGGTGCTGGAACATGTTCCCAGCGTGTTCCGGCTCAAATTAAGCCCTGACGTTAGGCCCAGGTGGGAAATGGAGCCATAACTCAGGTTGGGTCATCTCACTGAGCTGTAGAGCTACTATGGTTGGGTACCAAACCCTGTACTTTTACCGGTACCGACCGAATCACGTCGGTACTACCAAGTATTGGTTCACGTAAAATCAAACGATGCCAAATTTCGGTACCTGAGAGTAAGCGCAAGCTTATCTGTCCTCTCTGCATATTGACAGAGAGCAGAGGTCCGACACACACACGCGCGCAAAGGTGCGGATGGAGCAAACGTAATAGTAAAAGTACCGTTGGGTACCGGGACCAAATTCCAGGTACTGGTATCAGGACTAGTATTGGTTCAGATGTGAAAGGTACCCAACCCTAAGAGCCACATGTGCCTCACCCTTGGAAACCTAAATTCTAGAGATATACTACACGACCATGAGCACATACAGTATGAACTGTGCTGTGATGGAACACCCAGAGGCAGTATCAATGAGCTGAATCAAAAGTAAGGATCACGATTTATCTGGTCCCCGCCTTGAGGAACACACACGCACACCATCTGTATTCACAGTTTGAGCTCCTGCCATGTGGTAGAAGTTGCAGAAATTCACAAGAATCTGTAGAAAAAAACACTACACTACAACGCTACAACATAGCGTATTCCAGACAGATGCGCAACTTTAAACCAGCAGGGAAAGATAATTGGAGCTCTCTGTAAATGTAATCACACCTTCACTCTTTGTAATAAAAATAATAATTTGGTGCTCTTGGTGCTATTTACCATCTCATTTACACTGCTGGATACCTTATCCATCCATCCCATACTGGATACCTTGTACTGTTAAAATTGAATACAAGTGGTTGAGGACAGGAAAAAAAAACACCGTTAACGTTAAACCTTGTCGAACGCACAAAACATGAATAAACACATCGCACATACACTGATTACACTTTTGATCTTCACCATGGAACTAGGCAAGCTGAAGTGGGAGGGTACAGTGAGCATAGTGTTGAGAGTTCACCTGCAGGAAACCAAAGCCTGCTGCAAAAGAGGCAAAAGTAGTTTTAGAAGTGTGCGCTTTCAATCTTTCTCACAGACTTTTCTTCATTTCCCTGCTTTGTTTAATTTTGTTTCTGGGAAATAAATTGAAATATTTGCCTTGTCTTTGTCACTTAAGGTTTAAGGATTCAACGCACTAAATATACTTGAAAAAAAGGGGGCTTGTTACCTCTGAGGCTCCAGTGTTTTAAACCTGCTCTGCTACGAGTTGAGTCTTTTGTAGTTTTAAACCTCTTGATCGTCCACAGTGGGATGAGGACTCAAGGCTAGTCAAGGATTATGTAGGATTGCTCCTGCATTGCATAAGCTAATATAGAGTCTCATTGGCATTATATGTGTTTGGGTGTTGATGGGGCCATATGCTGCTGCATCAGGGCCCACCAGGAGATCAGTGCTGAGCAGGAAGCGTTGTATTATTAATATCTCAGGTGCAACATTGTAGGCCTACATCTTCCTCAGGCCCTCGTTTTTTTTTGTGGATTAATGTGTGTGTGTGTGTGTGTGTGTGTGTGTGTGTGTGTGTGTGTGTGTGTGTCGGATATAAATCCTTTTCCCAGTCTTTGTGTCCACAGTCTTCAGTCTGCCCTTGACTGTGGGTCTGGAATTTGTGAGTAAAATGCAGCGTGAATAAGGCAATGTTGATCAGACTATTTTTAGACACAGTGCTGGGAAATGTATCAATTATTGAAGTGTGTGTGTGTGTGTGTGTGTGTGTGTGTGTGTGTGTGTGTGTGTGCGTGCAGGCTGAAAGAGTTCTGAGGGAAGCGTGTAAAGATTAATAATGGACTGTCAAAGACAGAGAGTGAAGGGAGAGAAAGGAGACGTATACAGGTGGAGCATATGTGTGTGGGGAGAGTGGGGGTTGGTACTGCCTGTTCTTGTACCTGGGGTGATAATAACTCAGTCCAACACATTTTCTGACACATTTCTCAGCACTGACACTTGACTGGCCCGGAATATTAGAAAAGCCCTCTTGAGGATGAACAGTGAGTCTGTTTGGTTTCAGATCAGTGATACTGAATCCATTATCTCCATATTTCAAGTTGGAGTGATGCAGTGAGTTCATTTGCTCTTGTCTTCCATTCATCCCTCAAATGATGTGCTAAAATATCTAACACTCGTGATAGGTCTTTAATTTTTCGCCGTGTTTTGCATCACGCTGGCTTTTGATGCAGCTATAAAATGCCACTGCTGTTTACAGATTCTTTACTTTAGAGAAAGATTTTAAATTATACAAATGTAAATTTACAGGGGTTGAGAGAATCTTTGTATTTGGTGATAAGTGGATGCGGAGGGAATTGAGTTGCGCCTCAAAGCTTGCAGGTGTGTTTGTGTTGAGTATGTACTAGTGATGTGCATCTCCGGTCTGAGGCTGATGCGATACACATCTCGATGCATTGCCAACGATCAGATATATATGCAGCAACTACCGATGCAGTACCATTTACCCCTATTGTGATGCTGTGCAATTTGACACGGGTTGATTTAGCACACAATGCGATTCAACGCGATGCAAAAGAATGATGCTATGCAATTCAATATGAGTTTGATTTTATTCCCATCATAAATTACAGTTGGTAACACTTGGACCTTTCACAAGCAGGCCTTTTCACAAGTATTTTGTAGTGTAGTGTTCTCTGTCTGTCTCCAGTTCACAGTACAGTTTAAGGATGCTCAGGATTAACAATAGCAATGGAGCATAGTGCAATGTGCCATAACTACTGCCAGCAGACGAATGTGCTTAACACTCACAATGAACAATGAGCAGAAAGCAGTTTGTATATGAACAATAAAAAAAATAAAAAATAACCTTTCACACACAGGTCTTTCCTAATTGAGCTGTGGTTGAAACAGCACGTCAACAGAGTAGAGTAGAGTAGTACTAACCAATCACAGCAAAGTAGCACAGGACTGTCAGAACACTCGGTTTTCACACGCCTCGGCAGCCGGCATTCAGCGTGACAGCACACTCGCTAACGTAATAGAGAGGAGGAATCAATCTAAATATCAAGTTATTGGTCACTTTATTGTTTTCGGTGCACTTTTTTTTTAAATCATGCACTTTTATGTTGGCACAACGATGCAAACTGATTAATCTTACCATCCCTAATACATAGAGTTGACATGTGAAAACTACTGAAAAAACAAATACCATTGTTTGTGGCTATTAATCATGTGAATGTAACAGCAGTGGTACTTAGATGTTCTTATCTTAATTCAAACAGAGCTGTTTGCCAAAAAATATGCCAAAAATGTTGAGCGTGAAAATGTTATTTCGTTGTTGTTTACTTCTAATTTATGTTTCTAGTTTATTTTTTTATGAGCAATTTCCAACAGGATATAGTCCGATTTTGCCAGCTGTTCTCATATGTGATTACAGAGAGCATAAAGTGATAAAAGACTGAATTTGGTTCACTGGAAACTGCTCAGGCCCTGCAAATGGAAGAAATGTTGTGTAAAAACAAAGCAAAACCTGATGATTCAGTTATATTTCATTCTTTGGTGTAATTTCCTGTACATTTTTGCCATTGCCGACACATGTCTCAGCCCTGCCCTGCTACTGATTGGTCTCATTCCTGTAAAGGAGCGGATGATTGAAGATTTTTACCTAACTGCCTTGACAGTTATTAAATACTATTCAATGCAGGGCGGATGGTTATTAAAATATATCCGAGCAACAAAGCTGTGTGAGATGTTTCCGTGCTTCTATTCAGCGAGACGCTGTCCGTGTATGTTGACTGATGAGGTTGGATTGAAACGTGATCGACAGGGCAGCTATGAGAATGACTTTTTTATTTAAGCCATCTGTGTTGGATCAGTGTAAATGATTTGCAAGCAGGGCATCGATTCTCACTATCTACACCAATCAAGCATCTGTATTTGAACTCCCTCTCCATGCACGTACACACAAAGTGTGGGTCAAAGGTCAGACTCCCACCCCCATGTCACCTCCTATTATTTCCAGCCCAATTTCCAGGATGTAAATGGTCTCATGTGGAGCTGAATACTTATGAGCAAGGTTCAAGCATGAATATGGAAGAACCCCTGCTACCAGTTACTATACACACACACACACACACACACACACACACACACACACACACACACACACACTCAAACTCGTGTCTGACCAGTCACAAACCCCCATCTAAGCCAGCTGGAGATTATCTGCAGGAAGGTGATGGACAACAACCTGACCCCACCCACCCTCATGTTCTATTCATGATGACCTTTCAACCGCCCCTTTCTCCATCCCCAACACGCATGCACGCACGCACGCACACACACACGCACACACACACACACACACACACACACACACACACACACACACACACACACCTCCAACATCACAGACTGGTCCAACCAGTGCCCCGTGGGTAGCTCATGCAGGTGCATTTATTGTCAATGCTGTTAGCGTTTTATTCCATGCATCAGTGAGTGTGTGCACAATGAAAGCCTGATGGGAATGATGGATGGATTGGATGGAATAGTCTCGCCAAATTCACTGAGAATGAACACCCAACACTGCAGCACTATGCAGCTTTTAGCTCTTTTGGCTCATTGCTTTTGTTCTCTAGCTGGACACAGACTATATAGTTGAGTTTTGTGGCTCTCATCACCCCCACCACAGGCAGCAACAAACTCGCCACAAATAGCCAAGTGTGCTAGTGTTTGCTAATGTTTCTCCATGTCCCAGTGTGTGGTGTATGCTTACACACCAGCTATAACATCTTGATGAGCTTAGGCCGGCTACACACTGGCTGCGTCGTGTGAGCGTGTCAGCTGCGTGGCGTGTCCGTTTATATTTTGGCTCCCATGTTAACAGGTTAGAGCTTACAGACTGCCTGCGTGACACGTCTCAGGTGCGACTTGAACCGCGCCGAAAACACGTGCATGCTAGAAATAGAACCGACGCCTATTTTTCACACGACACGCAAGCGTGTTGGATACGTTTTCAGGCAAAATAGAATAGGAAAAGATGTTTATATGTCATTTTGACACAAATACATATTATTAAATGACATGTTGATGTTTGAAAGTCTCTAGGTTTTGATATAAATGCAGATATAAATGTAATTAAAAAAAAAAAAATTATTTTCTAATATTGCACCTGTCAATACAGAATGAAATATTTTGTAGCCTATTTTGCCATCAATACTACCGACGTTGTATTTGCTGTAATCAAATCAGTCTATATTTATGTTTAACATGGTATTTCATTTTAGCAATGGGAAACATACATGTGTACAGACAAGGCTAGCAGCAGCAGCGCCGCGTCAAACACGTTTCTGGTGTGTAAAGACATAGAAAAATCCATGCAGCTGACACGCCACGCTCATGCCACGCTCACGCCACGCAGGCAGTGTGTAGCCGCCTTATGGTTTATGAGTGCTGTTTCTGTGAGTAAGCTTTTCTGCCCTGTAGAGTTGAAAAAAAAAGAAGCTTAATGCCGCTTTAAATAACAAATGAAACCACTCGCCATTACATTCTGAATCATTTTTTATGAACCAAGATAGGCTTTTTTGAGGCATATTTTATCTACTGGAAAAAAAAATATTGCATTTTCAATTTTACAACAGTATCAAGACACAGACAAAAACGAACATGTCACCACCATACAGTACCATATTTTACAGCTGCGAGTTAACAAAGTAACATTAGTCTCTCAGACATTGTTATTACTTTCTTTTATCAGAGACACACCGTGTGCATTATCAGGTTTAAAACCAGAGGAATATTTAGGAATTACAACGTAAATCTGTTTTGATACTGGTTAGTATTAGACAATTATGATTTGTGTGTTGCAGCTTAAGCACTGTTCTATGGGGAAATTCTTTTTTTTATGAAATGACAAGGATATCGTTACGATAGAAATAGTCAGCGGACGTGAACAGAATGAAATGCTCTCAGTGAGGTCTTGCTGTGATGCACGTAACAATTTCATCGTCCTTGTTAATTGTTCAGTGAAACTAAATATGTTGTACCCTGCACAGAATCGGATGCACCAACCAGAGGTGACACACTCACACACACACACACATGCATACACAGACAAACACACCAACACCCTAGCTGACTTCTTTGTATCTCCTGCTGTCGTGGATGAAAATGAAAACACTGCATGCATAATGGGCAACAAGGCCCTTGGGTCTCTCTCTCTCTCTGTTTCCACGTTATTTTTCCTAACGAAAGCAGTTGTTACTTTTCATATCTTTAGAACGCAGATATCCATAAATTCACACTGGAAAAACACATACCCGGCACCACTTACCATATGAATAGCCCTACATTTAGCATAAGTGATTCAAGTTAAAGTATTCTGGCACTCCATTAAATGGAAAGAGAATCTGATGCAATCTAAATTTCAAGGCTGCTCGCCTGAAATGTTCTGGCTTCTTCTCCAGTGACAAACTCACACAATTGCCTAGTTTAGCAGCAGCAAACCCACATACTGCTCTCACCTTATTCTGTCTTCAAGTGCTTTTGGAGATATCATAATTACGTGTTGAGCACAAACGAACAAGCCGACAATTTTGTGTCATACCAAGCTACTGAGATATGATCTTATTGGTGACAAGAGGGTTTCAGAAATGAATGTTTAAAAGTCATGTATTTGAGTTGTTGATGTGTTTTTTATCATAGACTGTATACTGTATACATTTCCTCCAACTGTATAAAAACGAAGTTTAGCTAGGAGATACGGGTGCTGCCATATTGCGCTGGTGATGTCATTTGGAGCCAGAATCTGCCCAATAGTGATCGGGGTCTGGAGCCGCGGTATGGAGGTACCGCCCATACACCTGCCGGACACAATCTTGAGTCAATCACAGCTGTCAATCATGACATCACACCCACTTCAATAGCATAAAGTAACTAATTAAAAAAACAAACTTATGAGTGAAATGAACACTTGAACATACATCAGTGTGATAAGAACTACCGAAAATGGCAGAAACCATCTTTGGGAAAAAATTGGGACGCATACTTCGACTTTCTGCTAACATGGAAGGTGCCTATACTGCAGCCAGCCACCAGGAGGCGATCATGATGTTTTGGGTTCACTTTTGGGGAGCTGTTATGTCTTCCATATTTATATACAGTCTATGGTTTTTTATGTAAATAAACAGCACAATGTAATGATTCTATTATTGTTAATTTGCATACTGTACATTTAAGTCTCCATTGGCATTTACACAACTGTAGAAAATGAACTGAAAAAAACATGAAATGCACATTTTTCCCTTTTTCTGCAGCAGCTCTAAGTAAGCTCTGTCCTGCATGCATACCAAAACAAACAAAAGCTACTTAGTCCATTACAGTGTCCATTTTGCAGTTTGTGAACTTGAAAGAGTGAGCTTTTTGAGGAGACCTTGAAGGCAGCGTGAGACACTAGCAGCCAGACTTCATATGAAAAGAAAACAATAGACTGGCAAGAAGGAACTCATGCTGTAATGTTTTCCTGAGCCAAGGACGGCTCCTATCAAAACAAAACTGAAGGTTTAGAGGCAGGATATTGCTCAGTGTGGTTCACCTGCAGCCCAGGATGCCTTTCATACTTCTATGTCTCTGCAGCTCTGAAATGAAACAACAAGCACCAAGAAGCTACTGTACATTTGTTCCAGGCTTCATTTTGCTTGTGATTTTACATGAAGTCATACTTATTTTATATTGCAATATAATTCCACCTGTCTCACTTCCCAAACTTGTCTCCAGCCCACCTAACTAGGAGCTAAACTAATTCCGCCTGACATGATCCCTGTTGATACGTTGTCAGTATGTGGCGTCCTAATCGGCCTCACACATATGTCATTCGGGCTAAGGATCATTACCGTGCCCTCCGGTGGGGAAACATATGCAGTGGAGTCGATGATGATTCAGAAATGAATACCTTCCCCGCATTCTGTCTTCCCACTCTGTTCCCAAAGGTAGAAAGGAAAAAGCGGCTGCAGAATAAGCGTGGAAAGCGAGCGTGAGACTGTGGAGACAAAGAGAAGCATTTATCTGCGTTTCCATATGTGTTTAACATTGAGAGATGCTGAATCATTCAGCCAAAAAGCCTTTAACATATAAAACCTGCAATGTTTTTAAAAGACTGTCTCGTTTGCAGGCGATGTGTTTGTCGCCGCACATTAAAAGTGTTTTCCATTTAAATTGGTTGGTGCCAGCGTAATAGATAAGCTTCAGAGTGAAAAGGGACAGAATGGGGAGGGAGAGAAACCAGTGTCTGTGAATGAGCCGTGTTTTGTTTGTCATACCGTTGCATTTCTAATATTTTCTTCTTTTTTTTGTCGCACGGTAATGGCGTAAAATTAAAAGCCGTTTTTACGAAAGGTGTGTTTTGTTATTGTTTTGCTCCTTGCTATCTGATCTCTTTCCTTAGACCTGTCTGTTGAGATCAGACCTCACATCCACACACACACACACACACACACACACACACACACACGCACACACGCACACACACACATACATTCTCGCTCACTCACTCACTATGTGGTCTCAGATAAAATACACACATCATTAAACTTGCCCCATGAACAGGTAGCACACACCTGCAGACACACACACACACACACACACACACACACACACACTTGTTTGTGTATCCTAGAGAGGATGGATCAGCGGTAGGTTTCCACTCCGTTCCGTTGGCTGTACAGACCATTAACACACACATACACACACAAACCTTGGAATGCATTGTCTCAGTGCAGAATGGGATCTCACACGCCTTCACACACAGACGCACAGTTCCTCACACAGGAAAACAGAAACAGCAGTCAAGGCTCCACTGGACATGGAAGCAAACATTGCCTTCCTGCTTTCCATCTTGCCACAGGGCATAGCACTAGGGTGTTGCACAACTTTGCTTGGAGTGTGTACTGTATGTGTGTGTCATATGAGTCTTTCATTCTAAAGCTGGTTTGAAGAATTCCAGTGCTTATAAAAGAGTTAAGGGTAAATCTCCATCCCTGAATGTGCTTTTATATTTAAAATACCAGTGGTAAATGCATACCTGCATTGAAAAAAATCAAGACCATAAAGTCTACACAGGTCGAGATAATATCATTTTTCATCTGTGCTTACAATTTCATACAAGTAACTTTGCCTCTGAGTCTACAACTACTAATGCTTAAAGTTTATGACTGGTGCTGCTGACAGCTAATTTCGGACGGTAAGTGTACCTAAATGACTTACACTCTTTTCCAACAAAGTGTAAGCTTGCCATTTGGAGCGACCCCAATTTACCTGACATCTCAGCTCCGCTGCAAACTCAATCCAGCACTTTGTTTAGCCTTCGCTCCTTCTGCTCAGTTGGAATCTGGATCCACTCTGGAGCTTTTCTGTTCTGTTCAGGCAGTTCACTGGATTGTACATTTTGTTGGATGAATACAGCGGCCACAAAAGTTACCCACAGTGGCTGACTTAATTTCATCCAGCTCTGCTTTTACCCTAATTTAAACTTTACAGCAAAGCCAGTAAAGTTGGCTCTCCTCAAGATTGGATAGCTCTCCTAAATCACAAAATCGTTCATGGTGAATTTAAAGCAGTCTGCAGGATGTGTGAACCAGACCAGTGTGTTTCCAGAGTGAGGAAAAACAGGCCTAGCTGAGGAGTAAAATTACCTTTCCTCCACAACAGATGAATGAATAGATTGTCATATGAATGGAATATGCTGTTAAACACAAATGCTTAAAACCCAGCAGTTTCAATGTTTTTTTCATTCTGTCATTCTGCACATATTTATAATGCTGCAGACAGCGACTGTTTCATAGTTTCCTTTTATCCATTTCCAATTAAGGTGATATTGAAATGCTTTTGTTAGCTGTAAGTTATTCAGTAACTTCTCTTTTTCATATGATTTTATTACTGTGCGCTGTTAGTCTATTCTTTCAAAAAGGGTCCATTTTCAATTAAGTTAATTATTTTCAATTAACATTAAGATCATTTATGATTCATCGTAACTTTATTTATATTTCAATCAATTCAACAATTACTGTAAGAGAAGGTGTCCTTACAATGTTTTCAAGGACACAGTGGTTGGCCACTAATGATTATTTACATCATTGATTAACCTCTTGATTGCTTATTTATTTGAACAATTGTTTAGATAAATATATATAAATATATAAATTTGTCAAAAAATAATGAAAGATTCCCCAAACACCCCAAAGTATTCAACTGACAAGAATATTAAACATAGAAAAACAGCAAAATGTGTGAAATTAATACTGGGCTGGGCTGTAATTCAATAAGTGAAATCATATACTGATGATAAAAAGGAAGATTGCAATCATATACTGTAGCCCAATAGCCAGTTGATTAACTGAATTAAACACTACAACTCACTCTAAACCTGTTCTAAGGAGTTGTGTACATTGGTGTCTGTGGTCATTTAAATTGATTAACAATACTTCACTGCTCTGGATTTCACAGTGTCCAATACAGTTTGTCCATTCAGCCTGAAGTAAGGTCATTGTAACAGCACCAGTACCACAAACTGAATAAAAAATAGAGCACACGTACACACAGGTTTATTGCAATGATTACTGTAGATGGAGATGGGTGGAAGGAGTAACTGCTTGCTTTGTAACTTGCCAATATCTTACTACGATGACCTACTGTACTATGACAAGTGGTCCATGCCCAAACCCACTAAGCTAATGCTTATGGTAACGTTCTAACGTTACAACAACATATGACATCGATTGCTTTGACCAAGGGTAACAACACTGGGCTACCCCACAATTGAATTTGCCACATAATGTTAGCTACAGTATGTAAGCTAACTGTCAATTAGGAAGTTAATGTTTTCAACATTGAGTGTGAGTGTATGTTTTTTTATCTTGCAATTAATCAAGTAATCATTCAGTGTATAGAATGTCAAAAAGTAGGAGAGAGACCAAGGTGACAGCTAGAGTTGGGTACCTTTCGCATCTGAACCAATATCAGTACCGATACCGGTACCTGAAATTCGGTTCCCGGTACCCAACGGTACTTTTTTCGGTACTTTCCCTCTGTAATTACAAAAAAAATTATTTCAGTTGTAAAAATAATTCCAAACCTATTTATCCTATTTACTTCGAACATTATGTTATTTATTTAGAATATTTTACACTGACAGAAATTAAATTAAATAAAACCCCTCCCTAACCCCTAACCCTAGGCGTGTGTGTGTGTGTGTGTGTGTGTGTGTGCGTGTGTGTGGCTCAGAGCTCAGCTCTCTGTCAACATGCAGAGAGGACAAATAAGCTTCCTGTTACGCGCTCTCAGGTTCTGAAATTTGGCACTGTTTGATTTTACGTGAACCAATACTCGGTAATACCGGCGTGATTCGGTCGGTACCGGTAAAAGTACAGGGTTCGGTACCCAACCCTAGTGACAGCTTGCTTGTGTGTCCGTCCAACAGTCCAGAACCCAAGAGTATTTAATTTATAGTCATATAAAACAGAAAAGCAGGAAACATGTATATGGAGAACCACTGAATGCTCTAATTAGCCAATTAGTATTCTGTCAAATGACTAATTAATCTATCGTTTTAAATTGACGTTTTCCACTCCACCAATCAAAAGACTAGGGCTGAACCTAATGATTGTTTTTATTATTGATTAATCTATGATTATTTTCTCAAGTAATTGATTAATTGGTGTGAAAAATAACAAGGTTTTGTTCGACCAAGCCACTGAACCCCTGGCTACTCCAGGATGTGGCTTGAGCAAAGAGAGAACAGGGAGCAATACATGAGCACATAGTTATCACATTACTGAGGCTGTGATTCGGAGTTAACCTTGTCCAGGGCGGATTTAACGGCCAGCTTCACATCAGCAGACCTTTTAGATTTATCACCCAGATTATATTACATCCACTTATTAAATGAATGTGTTTGTGCAAATACACGTACTAATGCTTTATGAGGCTTTAAGGAGGCTCTCTCACACCACCACCACCAGCAGCCCCAACATCTCGGCAAACATCTGCTCTGATGAAACGTCCTTGAACCAGACTTGAATCCCGAACAGCTGCAGGGCTGCTCTCAGCCTGGCCTCTGATGTCCCAGAGGATGGACAAACTAACACAAAAGGTGTCAATCAATGTAAAGGTACACAGACCTCACTGGGCTGTTAAGACCAGATAGTGGATCTAATGGCATTACTACTGGCAACAGTGAACAAGACAGCCTATACATACATACACACACACACACACACACACACACACACACACACACACACACACACACACACACACACACACACCTACACCTATGTCTTTAGTGATATCATTAGGCAAAGTCTCCTCCACTCTATGGTGTTACGATACCTCAGAGAGAGCTTCATTAAAGAGCAGTGCACAGTCTCTGCTCTCACTGTCCTTTAGCCCATACAATACATGAATGGAAATGTGAATTTACATAATGAAGCTTTTGGTAATGCATTTGTTGTTTTCTCATGTGTGTATGTGTGGGTGTGCATGTTTTGATCATTGCATTAAACCCACTGGGTCCCCGGCGACCCGGTTACCGTAGTTCAGACCTGTTTCACATTAAGCCTTACAATAGGGACTTGCTACACAGTTAGATAATTTATATTCGCCGCAATTCAATCATTCAGTTCATTTTAAGGAAATCATAAGCACGCATGATTCATCATCTTGGTGCTCATGCTAACGAACAAAAGAAACGAGAAACCATGATGTTACCCTACCTGTGAGCTGGTCCTTAACGCTGAATCTGGGTCCATTCCTGGCTTATTTATATTCCACTAGTCCATGATTGTCCACCGATCAAAATAATTAAAAGGGTTTTTCATAAAAATTTAGTCCATTTCTAACTGTCTGCTAACTTCGTTCGCCAAACTTGTTCCCTCTGTATTTTCTCCTAGTCCTGCACTGTGTTGCTGAGTATGCTTGTTTTCATTAGGTTGCTGACTACACAGTGAAAGTATTCCCACCTTTTTCTGTTTAGTTTTAACCCCGGGACAGCCCCCAACGTCCAGCAAGCGCTCCCAGTGTGGAACTTCAATGGTCTGTGTCATGTCTCTGTGCAGCCATGTTAGAACGAGTGATCAAGAATGGCTATCAACACGTTGATCATGATGATTGTAGCCAATCACATTTCAACGGTGTATAGCATGGATAGGAACGTTCAATGGGAGCCAAGAGATAAGCCCCTCCTCCCAGAGCCAGCAGTGACATAAACGTGTTTTGTGACAAAAAAAAGATAATTAGCAACATTTGAATGAATGTTAATGATTTTATAGTCATCTAAATGCTTCAGTATGTTTTGTCCAATGTCACAGAAGTGAGTGAAAGCATTTAGCTCAATTTGTTCACTTCATGAGGTTTTGGAGAGGTTCAGCACACTATCGACACCTAGGGATGTAACGGTATGAAAATGTAACCTCAGGGTTATAGTGACCAAAAGTATCACGGTTTTCGGTATTATCGCGGTATTTTTAAAAGTGTGTTCAATATGTTCAGAAAGCACTGATAGGCCTACACAAGCTGAAATAGTTTCAAAATGTGTAACAGTGTTTATTATATTACAAAACTATAGGCAAAACCTTATCAAAAGGGCAACTTTTAACATCAAAGGAACAAGGGTTCAGCATGTAACGCCTTTAGCAGCAACTTTTTTTCCTACACGTTCTGCAGACAGGATAACTATCTTCAATCAACTGTCCTTCGGCATTCTTATAACCAAAATATGCCCATGCTTCAGACTTAGTCCTCTTAGAGGGCTGATAAATGTCCTGAGCGCTGTTATCTCCTCCTTCCGCCATGATTCCAACTTCAAGAAATGCACGTTGTAGGCTACGCAGTGCGCCTGCGTGGCAACTTAAGGAGACTTGGCTGAAGCTGGGAAGAATTAAACACGGTTTCCACACCGTGGTAATCCACCGTGATAATAATGATATTTTAAATGAAAACAGTAATCGTTATCGTCAACATTTTGATCATGGTTTACCGTTACACCGGTAATCGTTACATCCCTAGTGACACCACATACTGAAAACTCCCTAGCTCCAATAAGGTTAGGCCTAGATGTCTGAAAGTATATATACAGGTGTTGTTGACATGATGTCGAAGGTACTGTATGTGTGGTGTTTTGCATAGTGTGGCATAAAGCAAGTCTTATGTATTGTTATAAATATATATGATTTATTATAGACAAGGACCAAAAACCTGTTTTGAACCATGTTTGAGCTGATTTAGGTTGTGTTTTAATCACATGCTAAACAAGCACGAAACTAGAAGAATTTAGGTTTCAAATGCAGCCTCATACATGACTTTTGTTGCAGTTCTTCTGTTATAAGCTTTTCCATTTAGGTATGGCAAATAGGCGAAAATAAAAGAATAAAAAAGGTGTTAAGAGGACTAAATTGGACCATGCGGCAAGGGTTTAAATGGACAGACATGATTGATGTCATGGAGGCCATTTGCCGTGCACAGATTATCCTCACCTTTTTTTCCTTGTCGTTTTCCCTCTTTTCCACTCTATTTCCCACACACACACATCACCACCCCCACTTTAATAGTAAAAGCTTGTTTATAATGGGCATATATGTATGCCATGATACACAAAACACCCCTCAACCTCTGGAGAAACAAATACGTCTGCTTGAATCAGCCTCAATGTATAGTCCAACCCTCCCAGTTGTCTGCAGTTAGGAGTGTTCAAACACGTGTCTTATTATGGAGGAAATATGCAGTGTAGAATGAAATGTGGTGTCATTTGATAAGCGCATCCACAGGCGTGCCAAGCCACATTTAAAGACATAGAGGAATGCAGGGAAGGAACGATATGAATGTGTGCAGGGCTCGACAGTAACAGTTGCCCCATTGCCCCGGGCAATGGAATTTCCATCAACCATCTTGTTTGGTATGGTTGGCACTGTTGACAACCAATTTTCTATGTTACAGAAAAATGTGACCTTTGCCTTTGGTGTGGAATCTTCTTCCTGGGTTAATGAGTAGTAGGGTTAATTAGCAGCTCTGAAGGGGTGAGCACTTTAATAGCTGCACCCTAAGGATACTAAGCTTCAGAATCAAGAGCCAGAGGTCTGACATCATCGGGCTAGCCACGGTTCCACTAGCTACTGTAACTCAATACAGTCTGTCATTGAGGATAGCTTTTATCAGTCTCAAAGTGAATCATATCTGGGGTTCACTATCCATAGCCTATTGTAAGAAAAATGAGTAATTATAGTTAATTATAACTTGATATTTTCCAATGCTCTCTTCTCATGTTACCGTTATGCATTTTTATCTGTAATCTCTGCTGACCCTAAACATTTACACCGTTTGGCTTTTCCAGCTCATTCTCGTGGATCTAGGGTTGTGGGAAAACGGTGCTTGGTAAATGCAGCTAAAAAATAAATAATAAATGAACAAGGATATAACTTTTTTTTTACCATCCCTGTCTAAACAAATTGAGTCTACCACACAACATAACAAGGTTTTCTTGTTGGTTTTGTAGTAATTCATATCAATTTGATTTTGAAATAGGTTTTCTTACTTCTGCAGCAGAACCTGGAAGTTACAGTTTACCTTTTGAATGAGAATGAGAAATGACAGAACAGATCCTAAATACAGTATATTACCCTGCTAATGTTTAATCTAAATATAATTAGTTAATATTGTTTCATTATTGTTCATTATATTTAAAAAAAATACCACTTATGTTTTAGTGAAATACAGTTCTGTGTGACAGAGAGAGAGAGAGAGAGAGAGAGAGAAAACCATACACAAATTTGTTATGATGTTAATCATTCTTGATATCACTTACTCATGGTTAATATATGGGCATAATTACACAAAAAGATTTTCCTTCCATCATAAACAAATAAAATATGGTGACCATTCTGTCAATTTTGGGAAATGAGAGCTTGGTTGCCAGCCTACCAACCATTTTACAAACTTCCAGCCCTGGTGAATTCTGTGTGTGTGCGCGTGTGTACGTGTGTGCGTGCGTGTGCGCATGTGTGTGGGTGCTTGTAGGTGCAGCAGCCACTTGTGTGTTTGCGCATGCAGCTGTTATGTAGTGGAGCCACAGCGGTGTGGGTCAGGATGGGCTAAGTGTTCCAAAGAGAGGAAATGAAGACAAATGAACAGAGTGGAGCTAAACGCTCTTCCAGTCAGCTCCATATTACTTATCTTCCGCACCCCTCTCCTCCTCCCCCCGTTTTATCCTTTCCCTCCTTCCCTCCCTCTCCCTGAGAAAATATTACAAAGCCTCACAGAAAGACTCCCGACACGGTAATGAAAAGCGCAAAAGCGTGGCACTTTTTTGTGCTACGTTCACGTCACCGGCAATTAATTCCACAGCGGCGGCTGGTGGGTTGTGGTGCTATAATACTAATGCTAAAGCCAGCCGTGCTTGGACAACGCCTATAAATTTAAATCTCCGCCAGGCACTTTTTCCTTTTCCATCATTTACCCATCCATTCCCACTGTGTGTGTGTGTGTGTGTGTGTGTGTGTGTGTGTGTGTGTGTGTGTATACATGGCTTATGGCCTCCGAGGTACCTTACGGAAAAGTTAAGGTTGACGGATAGGCAGCCAACACCGCACTTTGATTTTCTGAAAATAACTATATAACTAACAATCATATGCTACATTCACCTTTCAGGGCTATTAACACGGAGACACTGTTGTAAAAGTGTGTAGAAGTGTGTGTGAGGGTGTGCATGTGGGGCAGTGATGGTGAAGGGGTTTAAAATGAGCTGCTGATTGAAATACGGACACCCTGTAATAGGCTCTATTTGCCTCTTTACTCTCTCTTTGGACTAGTGCACAAGTAACAAGTCAACCCAGGAGGAGGCAGAGAGAGAGGAGGAGGTCACTTTTTACACTGACATCACTCTGCCATCCTTTTTTCCCTCTGGTTCACTAAGAGGGACAGCAGTGATAGAAGAAGAGGGAGAAGAAAGAAATGGGAGGAGGAGGTAGAGGAGGGGAATGATGGAGTGCTTTGTCTGGGCAGGAGAGCAACTAGAGGGGGCTATCCCAGTGAACAGCTAGGAAGCCCATGGGGTTCATTATATACATTGTGCAACACTAGGGCACCCACAGCTCAGCCGGCCCGGGCATCTCCCTTGAGGAGCCGCTTTTCATCGACCCCAAAAATGATGGGGAGAAGCTCTGCACTCAATATTTCCTGCAGTAGCTTTTCAGCCGGGCACATCGATATTAATCTATAGGCTTTAGGGAAAGATAATGCCCTTTACCTCCTGGATCTCAAATTCACTTCTAAATGGAGAGATCAAGAAGGATCCCCTGTCCTATTTTCCCTTTTCCCATATGGTGGCACTAATACCAACTGGCAAAAGGCTAGTTGGCTCCATTTCCTGCTTTAAACACAATTCAACACGCTTTGGCCTGCAAAATTGCTAATTTCTTCTCCAACTATCCTGAAGTCTCTCCGGTGACTATGGCAATGAGTCTATGGGCACCTCGTTGTGATTAGGCATAGCGATGAGGAGCATATGGAGGCCGCCTACCTTTTATCCAGTGAAGACCAGCTCAGCACTTGAGAGCTGCTGCTTCCTGGCACGCCTTCCAAGCTCTCCCCAGGTTGTCTCTGAGTCTCATCCTGCTGCCATCTGCCACTGACTTGGGCTCTCTCCAGAAATCCTGAAAAAAATCAGAGCACTCTCCTCTTCATGGTGGGAGCCAGCTTGGCGGCCCAGTTCCCTCTCCAGCTCTTTAGTTTAAAGAAAACTGCCGGTGGCTTGAGCCCCCTCCGGCAAGAGCGGCGTATAACATAAAATTATGGTCATATGGGAATAAAGAATGGAGTGACAAAGGAGTGACTTGAAGTGGTCACATGTTCAAACCATCAAACGCTGAACCCTCCAACTAGCACTTAGCAAGTAATTTGAGCTCAATTTTGCAGCACAAAGAACATTGGAATATATACTATGAAAGAAAAAATCTGCAGTTCAGTTCTGTGTATTTTTTGGAACTCTAATCACAAAATATACTGGTGCCATAAAAAGGAAAGGTTTATTTTTTGTATAATTTGAAAAGAATAATATTTCCAACTTATTACCATTGCAGGTGTCAGGGAAATTACGGGGAAATAGAGTAATCAGCCCTGCGAGGAGTATTTACCATCTGAAAGCTGACATAAATATCATTTTCAAATAGCATCCTTCCCCAGAACACATGAATTCAGAAAATAAATTGTAGTTTCTCTAGCTCTTTGGCACCGTTTGGCGGGACATTGATGCTGTGTTTCCTATAGGGGTGCACCGATCGGATATTAAGATCGGATATCGGTATTGACCCGATATTGACAAAATAGCTTGATCGGGGATCGGAAAAATGAACAGATCCACGAGCCGATCCAGTTTTGTTAGTTTTTTTCCTTCTGTCGCACGTGTGTCGCATGCTGGAAGAGTTGAGTGTACAAATAAATAAGAATTCAATACATTACATCTATGTTATTTTGTCTTAGTTAGGAAAGTAATGTTTAATTAGGAAAGTCTGGTGCCTTTAGTCTCTTCCACATGATGGAAGGAAGGTATAAGGTGGAAGGTATACAGTGTATTATTAATTCAACAACGGTATCAGATCAGTATCGGGTATCGACATATACACAAAGCCCAGACATCGGTATCTGTATCGGGACTGAAAAAGTTGGATCGGTGCATTACTAGTTTCCAATGTATGGTACGGCCCAGCTTGATTTAACTCACTTTTTTAGTACCAGTACTTTTCTATTTTCGTTTTCCACTGTGGATAGTATTCCCTCAGTGTAGGTGGGATTTGTTAGCTGTTTGCCATAGCAACACCATGTGAAACTGCTGTGACGTCATCTTCAAGGCGACACTCCCTGAATTGTTTCATCAGCAACCAAACAGAGGAATATCTGCACTACGGGCATAGTGTATGTTGTGCACGCAAAGTTTTGTGGGCTGCCATTTATAAATTTCGGGCGACAAATTAAACATTTTGATCACCATTGACGGTAGCTTGGCTATTTAAAAATGAAGGGTTTGTGCAGGATATCCCATGTTATGCTAGTGAATGTTCTCTCTAACTAGTCAGTGGTCTGCAGTGTTTTAACTCCACCTTTTATTATCAGCTCAGCTCTTGAAACCTCAACCAAGGTAGTACCAAAAAAAGTACCATGTACTATTCACATCTTTTGCTAATGGAAAACCAAAAATGATATAGCTTTTCTTTTAGCACATTACTCACCTTTAAACGCATCATGTTTGCATGGAATATGTTAGTTTGAAACCTAGATACCTCATAAAATTTTCTTTACTGCCTTCAGTCTGCCAGAAAGATGCATGCTGGGTAGCAGAAAAAACCCAATAAGGTACTTTTGCTAAACATAAGACATGATACAACAAATGCAGGATGGCAGCACTACAAACACCTTTTTTAACCCACATGGAACATTGATATTAGATAAATCTGCAAAACCCCAAATTAGGTTCAATGTTATTGTCAAAAAATGTCCACACACGCTTCGTTACTGTCTCACTTCATCAAGGGCACAATACTTCCCGCGCTGGCGTTGAACACCGGCATAGGGCGTAAATCTTACACTGCAGAATTGTTCAGTGTGAACGGACATCCTTGGGGTACTGGGCTGCACCTCATCGTCCAGTATTGATTTGTAGTTCAAGTGTAATTTCCTAATGTTAGTCTAAAATACAGACTTATTGATTGAAAAATGGAGAGCAAAGTTAGCCACCATCCATTTTACTCGAACAGTTTTGTCTACAGCCACTTACAATGTCGGGATTGTCAGGAGCCCAGACCTATAGACGCAGTTATGATTGTTAACGTCCAATTAGAGCTGACTGACTGCATGACAAGAAAAAGTTGGATAGTTTTGCTTTTTATACTCAAAGAAAACAAAAATAATCACATGTTTATAGCTCAGTCAGACCTGTTATTAAGTGTTTGCTGTGAGGAAGAAGGTCCCACAGTTTGTTTGAGGCAGCCTCACATAATCATACGGCATGAAGCCAGGCACAGCACTCTTCTGCAGTATGCGGCTCCATTTTGGCATTTGGTAGATCTAGATTCTACCTCTTTTCTAGCTTAAGAAAGGGATAACTAGTCTACTTGCCGGGGATCAGAGGTAGAGCGGGTCGGCCCTCAATCACAAAATTGGCGGTTCGATCCCCGGCTCCTCCGGCCACATGTCAAAGTGTCCTTGAGCAAGACACCGAACTCTAAACCCCTATTTTCTCACGGGCGCTGTATGTAGCTGTCCACTGCTCCTAATGCATAGGATGGGTTAAATGCAGGGATTGAATTCTACTACATTGCACTGTACGGTTGTATGTGATGAATAATACAGTGTCTTCTTCTTTCTTCTGATCTTTCATTAAATCATTAAACTTACTAACCCTAAGCTTTATGGCTGTTAACCTCTGGGATAGGCCGCTGTCTCTCCTAATCAGGTACGGGGCTTTGGCTACGAGGTGACATCATCTGGCTCTGTGCAAAGTTGTCATCGCTGGCCAGTTTTCTCTATTTTCTCTAGGAAACTGGAGTAGTGTGTAGTGGAAATGAAGCAGAGAAAATGTGTTGGAAACCGCATGCTGTGATAACAGTGACAGAGAGGCGAGCTTTACCTCTTCTGTTACTCCTCCTTACTCACTCCGACACTCCTTTTTTTATGTATGAAGTTAGAGGAAATGCAATGCTGATGAAACATTTGATGACGGTGATGAGAGATGGAGTGAATGAAAGTGGAATGCATGAACACAGAGAAACTGAGGCCACATTAGCTTTTGGCACTTTGGTGTGATGTCTTCGGGTTTGTTGTCTGCGTGTGTTTGCGTGCGCAATTACATGTCTCAGCATGTGCGTGTCTTTGCATCCATTCTCTGGATGTCCGTGTAGACGTTGTTCTTTGTGAGAAATCGTCCCTCACACTCCCATACAATGCCTACTTGCATTTAGCCAGCATAACAAAATATCAGTGTGTGTGTGTAATATGAAAACCAAGTCTTTGTATTTAGAGTCCATCACAGGTCTCCTGGAGGTGACGGTAAGCTTAGACGACGAGCTCTGAGACATGAACAAAAGAGGGCACCTCTCCTCATAACACTGGCTCAGCTGAATAATTGAATCCCAGAGCACGCTGCCAGCCATGCTGGTTTTCTTCATGTATATTGCAGACCAGCAGTAATCTGTTCTCGGGGAGCATCCCTGGCTGCCTGCTGCTGAGTTTGTGGAGATGTGAGGTGACAGAATAAGGCTCTGTCACCAATGCCTCCATTATTGATAAGATTGCGGCGGAGGGAAGCTTTGAGAGAGAACTGGAAAGATCAAAAAGTTTGTTCATGCAAACACACAATTTGGTTCCATTTCCCATGCGATTCATTAAGAATAGCAAGGCACTACGACTGATGGGGTTCGTGGTTGCATTGCCCTTAAAGCACTGCGGGTTGAGCAAAGCAATATTAACACTAACAGGGGCAGGGTTGCTGTTAAGTGGAGCATCTTCACCAGAGTTGGGTTAGTTCTATGCCCTCTGTATCTCAACTACTGGGGGAATGCGTGATTATTCAAGTTCTCTTTTAGCGAGTATAACTCTTCTCCCAAGATGAGGAGTTTAGTTCCCTGTGTCGATCGCCTTCACTATTCCATTCTCATGATGTCTTTCTCTCTACCTTCCTCCCTGTTTTCTTTCCCTGCTCTTGTCTCTTGCCTGATAAAGACAAACAACCAAGTGTTTTTTTTTCTCATATACCCTTCATGTATTTTTCTCCCATAACAAGGGTGATTAGGCAGCTGTTCTAAGCTGTCAAGAGCTGTCATATTTCAGGCCTGATTTATGAATAAGCAGCACCTGCTATATTCTGAGAACTCAAAGATAGCTTGAATAAAAGGGAAAAGGGTTAAAGAGAGTGATCTATTTAAGAGATGTGGCTACTGGTTATTTGAGTATGTAGATGGTGATGAATGTCAAGTTATTTCTATACCCATATTGTGTTTGTCATGGTCTGCGTGAGAAGGCAAGTAGTTAGGCGTTAGTTTATTGCACTGCAGAGTTTTAAGTGAACCATAACTAATCATAACCCTCATTGAGACCTTTATTGATCCCACACTTACTGTAGGAGAACACGCCTTCCTGGCTAAATTAATGGGGGTCAACAGATTGCCAATAAATCACAGTGTGGTGCATAACCCTACCATGAACACAATATATTAGGGTTGGATTGCAGGCTGATCACACTTCCATACCACACACAGCTCTGGGGTTGGTTTTGAAATGTTTTTTGAAACGTCTCTCAACAAGGCTGTAATCTAATTGCTTTGGCAATCGCTGTGGTCTCATATGGCCACGCAAAGTGAACAAAAGGGATCTGCTCCAGGTTTGCAGTAACTTCTCACACTCAAGTAGGTGTGAGAAATGCATTTGCTGTATGGTTCGAATGCCAAAAAATGGAATGAAAAATAAAATGTAGAGGTGGTGCCACTGCATTCAGAGAAGTTGATGGTAGTAGTAAGTAGGCAAAGAGTGAGAGACGGATACAGCTTTGCTCTAGATAGATAGATATACAGTATTCTTTATTGTCCTCTAAGAATATTTGTTGCCACAGAACCTCACATAAATACATGTACATGTCATGTACATGAATACATTAAACACGGTACCCCAACATAACTACATGAAAAGAAGGAAGGAATCTAAGAAAAGCTAGTTGATGTGAAGACATTTTTATACAATTAACCTAATTAATTAAGCCAAAAGTCTATGATATTTTTTTTTTATATCAGCGCCACATTAACCAAAGATGACATTTGGATTGCATGGTGAAGAGGCAATATACAAGATTACTCAATATTTAGCATTGCCTTCCCAATCTTTACCTGTAATGTGTAGCCCTTGCCCCTCCTTCATTACCATCATTGAGGTGCCCTTGAGCAAGGCCTTAACCCCAACTGCTCTGGTGCAGCTGCTCAGTGGCCTGCAGATCAGACGGTAGTATACAGGGCAGCTTCCAGGTGTGAATGTGAAACTGTGTGAATGTGATCGGGGCGTTCCTGAAAAAGAGAGCACTGCTCTCAGTGAAACTTCCCTGATATTAAATAAAGGTAAAAAGAAGTTGTCCTCCAAATTAAACGACAAAATATGTCTCCTGGAAGCACCGTTGTCTGATCTAATGCCCCTATCGGCAGGACGATCATTTGTCTTTGCCTTCCAAAAGTTTTGCAAATCACTGTATGAAACATAAATCTGTTTTATGATGCTATGGTTAAGCTTTGGTTGGGTTTAGACACACAATCGACTTGGTTAGGTTTAGGGTAAGATCATGCTTTGGGTTCAAATATGTACTTTGTTAAGGTTAGGATTAGGTTATGCAACAATCATGGTCAGGCTTTAAAAAAAACTGATTTGACTGTCGGTTGGAAACAGAAAATGAACGGCGGCTGTAACTCTGGCCTCCTCCCTACGCTGACTTCAACTGTTGTATTGTGTTATTTCACCTACATTCTTCTCTGTACAGTAGTTGTGAAACTGCTGGCATACTTAAAACAATACTGAACTTGCCCAAACTAAAGAAAAATGAACCTACGGAGTAGCTTAGACTGCTCACTGTAGCTTTTGTGTGTTTTATTTTTTATTCACACTGAATGCCAGTGGGACTTCATTAAGTTAAAAAAAAGTAACTATAGCCAAGGGAGACTAAAAATAGCAACGACAGAATCTCAGAGCAGTATCAACAGTTGCCGAGGTGACTGAGCAACAAAGTCACCAGGGAAAATATAAAGATCTTAAGGCTGATGGATAAGTTTTAAAGACGCAAAACTCCTTTAACAAGCTAAGCCGCCATATGTTTAAAAGTGACGACCTATTAACTTTTATACAGAGATGTAAATAAGGGCAATGAAGACAACTAACCATGCTGTTTTTGAAGCCAGTATACTAACCCATTGTTTCTGCATCAATTATGCCACTATCTTGAGAGTATTTACAGCTAGTGAGGATTTCTTTGACTTACTGGGTTGTACGAGGCACATGTGTAGAAACTGGGAAGGATTTGAATTGTAGGGGATTTCCCCCTGCCTCTCATATTTCGCTTTAACCTCCCCTCACCTTTTTTTCTTTCTCTTATACAGTATTTCTTCTAATAAAAGCTCTTCCCGCTCCTCCCTCCCCCCATCTAAACTCTCTACGTCTCCAACATTATCTCTCACTCTCTGGAAAGGCATAGACTTGTGCAGGTCTGGACTGTGCACGGCCAGAAGATGCCGTTTGGTAAATAAGTTCATTCTATGTGTTAGTCAGGTCAAGGCCCAGGCGCTCAGCTCTGCAAGCGTATGTGTTATATTCAGGAAGCAGGAGGAGAGGAAAATTGATTGTCCCCTCTTTATGTGAGAATGAGAAAATACTGTAGCAGCCTCCACATACACAAAGATATACTCACACACTCAAAACCCTCCATCTTCAAGCAGAGAACTGCAGCTCAAGGCACAGAGAAAATAAACGAATAGCTCTTTCCAGTTTGTTTTTCGGCAATTTGTTCATTCTGCTGTTGCCCTGATAAGACCAGCGTGGTTGAAAAAGCAGGACAAGAGAAAAGTTGTTTTCTTTTGAAAATCCTTTGAAAGAGTCTCCATTCTTTCCCTCCTTCGCCCTTTTTCTTTTCATTTAACTGGTTTAAAGAAGTGATTTTCTCATATTGAGCTGGTAGGGTTGGGCTGTTCCTTTTGTGAGTAGAAGTTTTCTTTATTTCACGCTGGGAGTTGTATGATTGCAGCAAGATCAATAATTGACTGCATTGGTCCCCTGAGGACCGCTAACCAGAGATCAATAGAAGCCTTGTAGTGTTGCTTTTTCCTTTCGAATATTTTACCAGGTATAACTGCTGCCCACCGTGGCGTTTCTTTCCTAATGTATTTCTTTTTTGCAATGGCATAGTACATGACTTCTGGACTCTTTGCTGTAAATAATCATATTGACGGGCGATGAAGGGAACTTTCCTGCAATTATTAATCAATAACGCACACACTGATAAATCGCTGCTCCCCTCGCCTACACACCTATAGCCTCATTGCTGCACAAGGCAATAGTGAGAAAATTAGATTTCAAATTTAGATTCTCACCCAAAGCATTTAGCTGAGGGAAAGTGATGGAGAGAACTGCACAATCACAGCAAATGAAAACTTAACATTCATTTAAAAAAAAGTACTATGATGAGTTTTATATGAGGGCAGTGGATTCATACAGAAGTTGTGTGTGTGTGTGTGTGTGTGTGTGTGTGTGTGTGTGTGTGTATGTGTGTGTGTGTGTGTGTGTGTGTGTGTGTGTATTTTGTTTGTACATTTATATATAAACCACCTGTGTGCATTACGGAAAGTTTCCACTCCCGACCTGATGAGACAAGTTGCTCTGTGCCGGTTGCATCACTGGCTGTTGCCATAGCAACCTGTCCCCTCACTGCGAAGGTCTTTTGGCATCGCTACATTGATAGAGAGTCTTAAGCCCTCTTATAGAGAGAGGGAGAGAGACAAAGAGAGAGGAGAGGACTGTTAAAAGCTGGCCAGCCGAGGAGCACATCTGTATTACTTAGCGTCAGCCGGAAAAAAAGGCTCCCTTTATTAGGAAGTAAGTGGAAGATGTCCCTCAGGAGTGCTAGAGCGTAATGAATTTAGACTCATTCAACATTAATGGGATGTCGCTTCGATGCCACTGAGCTGTATCACCCTCCATCAACATTCGTTTCCTGATTTCCTGACAGTCGGTAGGTCATTAGTCAATGTCGAAGCCACCATTTGCAGATTTAATCTTATCACGGCACAATTGGCTTCACCTGAACGGGTTATTCAACACGTTTTCCATTTGTGCGTCACTGCCCCGGCCGTCCCAATAATTCAGCCACTATTCTTGTCACCCATGTAAAGTTCAGGACTGTTAATTATTCATGCACACCTTTACTTCCCCGCTTTCCCTTCCTCGTCTCCTTTCCCGTCCAGCTGAAGCACACCGGACTGCTGTGAAATAATTCAAAATTATTTTTCTACTCCCCCCTGCAGAGAATAGTGTTCCTTCCCTAAAGTAGCCATTTTGAGTTTGTCAAGGCCATTCTGTCAAGCCTTATTGGGTCTGGACGCGTTCATGCTTGCCGTGACAGTCCATTTCTCCCTTTTTCACTTTGTTTGAGGTAAATCCAACAAGGCAGCAAAACAATGAAACTGATAGAGTATTTCACCACAAACACAGGCTGTGGGGACATTTTCTTCACAGAGAAGAAACAATCTCAAAGTAATAGGATCTACTGGTTTTGGGGGCATATTTATTGAATCTGTGTCTGACTGAATCTATGTTGAAAAGCAAGCAACTAGTACAAAATGTTGCACAGATAGTGTATTATATGATGAAATGTGTGTCTTTCATCCACCAAGCACAGAGCTCCACCATGCTAAATGTGTTTTGTAAATGTGTGTAAAAGTTCTGCATTGTTGTAGAATGGTCAAAAAATAATGTTTTTTACAATGCCATGTGCTTTGATCCACCAAAGAAATGAACTGAAATGTGTATCATCTTAGTCACATTCTGCAATAGATGCGGTGGAAACTTGTCACCAGAGAACTATGCCAGGTTTTCTTTTAACTCGTAAACCATGACATTTTCTCACTGTGGCTTTAATCAAAACAGCGTAATACCTTTCCTTTCATAAGCCAATGACGCATTGAGAGCATCCTTAAGGCTGCGACACCATGGATGAGCCATCCAAACACGGGATGAAGTGTTACCTGTACAAGACGCTTACCTTGAGTGCAAACTGGACATGCTGTCTTTTCTCCCCAATAGGATTTTCTTCCTCAACCCCCAATTGAAAAAAAAAAAAACAGTATGGAAGTGAAGCTTTTAATGCTGCTGGCCTGGAGGGAGATTACACACTTACTGTATACGGACTGACAAGCATGCAGACACTCACACATACAGTATACTCACACTCATTGCACTCAAAATGACATCCTTTTTGGACACACCAGCAGAGCAGACTTTGTTGCCCACACTCACACACACACACACACACACACACACACACACACACACATACACACACACACACACACACACACACACAATACATAATACACATTTCAAATCACTACTTCCGCTACTCATGTGAGAGAAAATAATCTCCAAAGGTCATGCCTATTAGTCCCAGTGGCAGAGCATAGTTGTTCTCATTATAAGCACATCTGTTATCCTGAAACATCTGTATGAACGTATTCTAGCATTGGATGTGAGTAAAGCTTTTATTTTGATATCTTGTACATGTATAATCAAGAAATAGTACCTTAAAGCTAGAACTCTCTTAATAAACGTACATAAGAAAATGTACTGGATCTCAGACTACCTCTCAGAAGTTAGATAGCAAACTGTAGCAAAAAAAAAATAATACAAATGTAAACTCATTTTGAACCGTTTATCAGTGTTTTAAGCCCCCAACGTTTCTAGGATTAGGCAATGGTTATGGTTAGGGTTAGGCCGGCTACACACTGCCTGCGTGGCGTGAGCATGGCGTTTCTGTTGAGTGTCAGCTGCGTGGCGGCTGCGTGGATGTCTTTACACACCAGAAACGTGTCTGACGCGGCGCTGCTGCTGCTAGCCTTGTCTGTATACATGTATGTTTCCCATTGATAAAATGAAATGTAATTTATTAATATGTATTCGTGTCAAAATGACATATAAACATATTTTCCTATTCTATTTGGCCTGGAAACGCTTCCAACACGCTTGCATGTTGTGTGAAAAATAGGCGGCGGTTCAATTTCTAGCATGCACGCGTTTTCGGCGTGGCTCGAGCTGCGCCTGAGACGTGTGTCACACAGGCAGTATGTAAGCTCTAACCTGTTAACATGGGAGACAAAATAAAAACGGCCACACCACGCAGCTGACACACTCACGTGACGTAGCCTTAGGGTTAGGGTTGAGGTTAGAAGTCAATGGTCGCAGCGCTGCCTTAAAGTCGATTAGGCAATGGTTATGGTTATGGTTAGAGTTAGGTGCCTTGAAGTCAACGGTCGCAGCGCTGCCTGGAAAGAGACGTTGGGGGCTTAAAACACCATCGAGCTTTTGAACCCGTCTCAATGCTGGAACCCATGATCTTTATTGGTTCATTTGGATTGTTAAAAATGTAGAAGGCTACGCTTGCCATCAACCAATGTGGGACAAGCAAGCCCTGAGGAACAGTGCTGGATCTTGGTACTGTTGCAACAGTTACAGGACACGTGACACCCTGGGAACTAGAAAAACCTCTGGCCGGTAGCATTTATCACAAAAGCAGTGGCTGTAAAACTAAGAAGAACATTTTCTGGGAATTACACACATATATCGAAACTCGAACTACTGGGTCTAACATTCACCCAGTTGCAATTTTATTCTGTAAAACCAGGAAAAACTAATGCTGTCTTGCACATTGGAACTGCAATGCATCCTATCTTCATGAAGCTTATACTGTTCCATTGTGGAGACTTAGTTTTAGAGAGGTGTTTATTCAACTTTATGGTCATTTTGGAAGCTGTAGTTTGTGGTGTCGTATCGCATTGTATGGAGAGGTGTTTCCAATATTTTGTCCACCCCATCTATGTATATAGTGTAAAGATAAGAATAACTATCAACTAAGTGTATATTGAATAGCCACTGCCATTTCTATGTTATTTATCTGTGTGAGCAGTTTGCCAGGTGGCAGCCACAAAGAAACAAGCTAATGCTAATGCAGTACAAGCAACTGGAAAGGAAGAGGGGAATACGTTCATGTGCAGGGCAAGCGGCTTTCATTGGAATGGGTGGGCCACCATGTTTGGACACCTCATCCATTGTGTACTACACCAAAGAGGAAAAGTAATTAACAGCAAAAGGTCCAGAGTCACAGGTAACGTTTGTAGCATTTATGATAGCTGTTTCCAAGCTTGTTCCGTCGACCGTTGCTACCTAACTGCCTCCTTTCTGAAATCAACGAGCGATCTGTTTCAACACTAAATTACCAAGAACCAACTTTATGAAGTGTCAACATCACCTACATTGGACACAATAAGCATCTGTGTGTCTAACAAAAGCCAGAATCTCCTGATGTAGCTCTACATATGTAAATGCTCATCTCTGTTTATTTTAGTGACCAAACCATGCAATTGTAGGACACACAACACCAAAGAGTTGCAAAAACTACCTGTGGGAAAAGCTTTACATTTGTGTCCTGAAGATTACATTTTATTACATGTGTTGTCTTTGTAAAGTAATGCCTCTCCTATGTCTTATGTCCACGGGATCTTCGCTGTTTTTATTATTGTGTCTATGTTCCCCGAGATCACCTGTCAATCAAATTGGGTCATGGCCAGTTCAAATTTATTGTTATTGTTTTCGTTAGTGGTGCACTTTTGTTTTCAGCCAGCTTTATGATCTTTGAAAGTGTCAAATGTTTCTTTTGTCATGTACCAGGTGTATTTCTCCCAGGAAAGTACTCCTAGCACAGGAGTATGCAGTTTGTACACTCGATCCAGGGCCTGCACTTGATACCTTCACTTTGAAAGAGCCCTAAGCTCTGCTGTCAGTCTTTTGTCAGCTAAGCTCGAGGCTAGAGTGAGATTTTCTAATAGAAAAACATGGCAGAAGAGATCTGGTTACAAATCATTGCTGGCATTCCTGATTTTTTTTTCTCTGCAGGTGGTGTGTTCACTGTCAGTGTTTACAATCTTTATTTTTTTTTGCTATTATTTTGCTGTTACCTACGTATATTGTTAAGGAACACAGCTGATACATTTAAACCACAGAGAGATTCTTTTTGGGCACCCAGCAACCTCTGTCTCCTGTAGGTTTTTTTTCTCCCTGTCATACTATCAGACACCCTCCCTCTCTCTTGTACACATCTGACACAGTTCGATTGAATTTCACCTCTTGTCACTCTGCTCGCATGGCTTCGCCTACGAGTCACACGCTGACACTCGCATGCACAAACTCACAGACGCACACACAGCGCGTGGTGAGTAGTGATGGCAGAGCACTGGGCCAGTCATGACAAGACCTTCATGCTAGCACTTGGCTGCATGTGCGTGTGTGAGACAACTAATGCCTACACCTCTCAGACACACACACACACACACACACACACACACACACACACACACAGACAGACGTGTCAGCAATACAGATGCATTCATGGATAGCTTCTCACATACACACGATAACTTTTTTCCCTGGTACAAAAGAGAGTGAGCTCAGGTAGCTGTCAGGTGCTCTCCCACAGGGAACAGTGGGCAAGTCAAAAACAGCCTCCTCGCCTGTCACTCCACACACACACACACACACACACACACACACACACACACACACACACACACACACACACACACACACACACACACACACACACACACAATCACACACTTCAGTGTGGGCAGAGAGACCGAATGAGATGCATTGGGCAGATGCTGGACCAGTTGTCCATGCTGCTCACAAAGGTGTGTGTGTGTGTGTGTGCCTGCGTGCGTGCGTGTGTGTATCAGACTTTCTGTCTATTCAGTACTGCAAAAGCCACCTGCCAGTGACTCCAAGTGGACATGCTGCCTTGCATTTAGTTTTGGCCTGGGAGCCACTGATAAGAAATAGCTGTATGTGTGTGAGTATGTGATATGTATATCCTCAGCAGTGACAATGGTTGTTCACCCCTTCAACCAAGAGGACTTATCTAAAAAGTGGATTTTTAGGTGCTTGCGTCCATTGATTTCCAATCAGGTTGGCTACCTGTGAGAGCTTGCCGTCTCTTTTAACATCATCCAGTGCTGAGGCAAGGACAACTGGCTGCCCAACAGCCCTCAAAGTGGGCACAGAGCCACAGCAGCTGTAGCTGCCACAACACGGTTGAATTACTCTCTAAGTTCATGTTATGTACACACAAAACGAGCACATACGCACACAGGTACTCCCTGTTTGCTTTGTGAATTTAGCAGCCTCTAACAAAGTTTACAGTTTGCTGTTTCTTGCTTGATCAAGCAGAGGAGTCAGTGGAAAGTTTGGGATCAATGCCTTAAGAGTTGTTGTGGCTTGACTTGTGTAGTTTGGCTAACTCTGTTGGTCTTCGTGTTGCCGTCCCTCTATGTTTTCCTGGACGGTGGATCATTGATATTTCAAAGACTGCAGTCTCTTCAGAGGATGAAAATAAACTCTCCACCAGACTGTGTTTCTGCCTGCTGTCTTTTTAATGTTTTAATGTTGTTGATGACTTTTAAAAGATTTTAACGTTGAAGCGTTTCCAAATTTTGCAATAAGCTCAACACGCCCAACAACACACTGTGCTTGCTCTGCATGGGTGGACAGATTCTTCCTGAATGAATTGAGAGCATCTGTTTGCTTTATGCCAGGATCACATTTAATCCCTGATGCATTTGTGTTGCTGAACTGTGTAGAGTTCTGCACAAAGACCGCAACGGCTGACGCATATTGAGATGAACCCATTCAAAGACGTGCCTGTCTGGTGTTAAAACGTAAACTTTAAACTAAACCGTGCATTGTAACAGCTTTGAGTGTCTGTAACTGACCTTGAAATTGTGACCGAAAGTAATATGCTCATATCATCGTCTTGTATCACTCCTAACGCCTTTTTTTCTTCCTGTCTGGCAGGTTGCAGAGGGATGTTGTGTGGCTTCGGCGCTGTATGTGAGCGTGACCAGACTGACCTGGCCAAGGCAGAGTGTGTTTGCAAGAGAGTGGATTGCCCATCCTTGGTGGCGCCTGTTTGCGGCTCGGATTCGTCTACCTACTCCAACGAGTGCGAGCTGGAGAAAGCCCAGTGCAACTCACAGAGACGAATTAAGGTTCTGCGCAAGGGGCCCTGCTGTAAGTTACACCTCCTGCCTAACAACCAACCGCTCTTAGAGACACTGACAGGAGATATCCAGTTTAACAAAGATGATTTGAGACAAAGCCTTGTGCTTTCAGTGCAAAGTAACTAATCACAGTATTTATTGAAGAATAGCACTGCTAATGAAGCTCTGCTAACTTGGTGATCCATTGTGTTTCCTATAACTTCTTCACAATAAAAGCATCCCACTGGTTCGCCAGTGGAAAACTTGTAGCATGAAGCAGGAAAGGTTCAGTTTGCATCAGCAGTAACTCGGCAAAGTTCCAATATGCCTGAAAGCAATAAGGAAGATAAGGCTGAAATGCGAAAGTACAACCAGGAAACTAACTCCAAACCACAGAGATTCAGATAGAAGCTACAAAAGTACTTAGAGCTGAACACAGAGAAACTTTTAATAAACAGAGCTTTCTCTCTGGACTCCAGCACAGACACACATACATTCAGCATCTTAGAGCACAGCTAAGGGGAAGAGACCGTCACGGGTCGGCCCTGCAATCAAGCAGTATCACAGCAGCACGTCTATCCCCTGCTGTGTGGCTGTAGTGAAAATCATGGCATCACATCCTATTCAGTATTTTAAGAGTATGAATATGTGACGTAATTACCTGTTAAAGGTAATACAGGTTATAAAACTAACTTTCTGTCATATTTGCTTAAACTGACCCTATGTTCGCGTAGAACTACATGAAGCAGGTAATTAAAAAAAAATAAAAATCCGGCTCCTCTGGCACCACCTACAGCCTGTAGTGTGATTTGCAAAAATCCACAGCTCCCTGTTCAGATGCTCCAATCATGGCCAGGGGGGTGTATAACTGCGTGTCAATCACTGCTCATGCACACGCATTCATTCTCCCTTGTGAGGGGAGGGGCTTAGGAGACCGTTTTGTGCTTTAGCAGAAAGGGGTGGAGGGACTGAGAAGAAGTCGATGTTCAAATTTTTTGGCTAAGTCCTGGATCTTCACAATCCTATCTACAGCACTGTTAAGATAGAAAGAAAAGTTGATTCAAAGTTTGCCATTTAAATACTTTTTTATGCTCATAGTTAAAATGAACAAACGTTTTCACAGTATTTTTTATGTCAGTGAGTGTTTTTTGAAGAGTTAGCATTAGTATATACAGGCTTTAAACATTCTGAGAGATCAAATTGGGGCCTTTGATCCAGAAAAGATAAATCCTTGAAAGTTCACTGAACCTACAATATTTCAGAAAACAATCTGACCCAAGACTGACACTCTCTATTAAGTTGAATTTCAAAACTGTGAAGTAGAGGTGAACTGCTTGCAGCAGCATGGTGCATGTGGGGGTTTGAAATAATAATATATGGATCCAGTCTAAAAATGACGTTCCCATACACCAAAACTGCATTCTCAATTATGTTTTGATCGAAACGTATTGTCTCCCAGATTACGTTTCTCTTTGACATATCACAAATACATCTCTAATCAAAGTTTCTCACGCACTTATCTTGCGTATATAACTTATTTTAATTCAAACTATCATATTTTTCTAAACCTAACCAAGTTGTTTTGTTTCAATTCACAACGTTAACCACGTTTAAAACAGCGACCGTTTCACAATGTGTGCCGGTCAGAAGTAGCCTGGTCTTACCAGACTCTTGTACATTTCATTTGTACAGAGAGTCTGGCCTCTCTCCATTGACAAGTGTTAACTTCCTTGAAGGCGGGTACTCTGTTTAAGTTTAAAACTATTGGATTTGCCCAGAGCCACTCTGGATCTGCCATAACCAATCGCTAACGTGTGGTCGTGACGTATGTCATGCGCATGTGCAACAAGAGGGGAGACCGACAACAACTATCGGCTTATATTTAGCATTAGCATAGCTAACGCTAGCGTTAGCCTTAGCCAACTCCTTCACCACTAACGGAGCAAGCTGGAAAATCAAACTTTTCCCGAACCTCGTGGGGAGGAGGGCCACAACATCATGGCCACCAACTAAACTCAGCAAAGATTGTTCTTGCTCGGGCTTTAACTTCGCTCGCATCTTTCTAGTGCACGTCCTCAACGTCATCGTTCTCTGCTACTCCCTCTGTTCGCTGATTGGACCTACAAATATTTGACGGGAGAAAACCCAAGAATATACCGCAAACCCAGTGTCAGTACCCGATCCGTACTGCCTGTAAAATCCGTTCTGCGCATGCGCATAGTTACGTAGTAGAAAACTAACAATGTCTCTGTGCGATTTGTACCACGCATGCGTTGAAACACTTTATTCTATTATACATAGCTACAAACAATCAAGACAAAACCGCGTAGCGATGTCGTTGATGTGTTGTTTATGTTAATGTTTTTACTTTTAATACTTCGTCTTGACTAATAACCATAGACTGTCTATTATTAATGCAATAAAGTGTAAACGTACATAAGTGTCCTTTTGAAGACCGGATGACAGCTCTTCCAGCCACCACTGCTGTATACCGCTATAGTAGCTACATGCTAACGGCAGTAAACATGTCATCTTAGCTGGCAATGTTGTTAAATTCTCCCCAATTCTGGGTCACATTCCTGCTGAAACATGTCCGATTGTGTAGTGTTTGGTTCAGAAGCCTTTATCTGGGATTTTTGACGTTAGAAAGTGCTGCTTCGTTCCACTACAATCTAATGTTAGCATACTCATAGCTAACTATTGTAGCTGCATGCTAACGCGACATAGCGGAGCATATATAGCTAGCTATATATGTACGTATGTAGCAGGACTTTGTACCGTAAAAAATCACCAATAAAGGCTTCTAAACCAAATACTAAACAAATACAAATACAGTAAAGTGACCGGAATTTGGGGTGAAATGTCCAGCATTGAGCTACATAATAGTTTGCTAGGAGTTTGCTGGTCTCACACAGATCTCATTTGTAGCCCTGTTTTTACCTGATACTTTCATCGACGTACAAACACATGAAGTGAGAGGTATACACATGCTTAAACTTTATTTAAAGCATGATTAACCTGAAGCAGGACGAAGTCATGACTTAAAACACCAAAGCAAGGCTTCTAGCTCAGGCTAGCTAGGGTTAGCAAATTACCTTCAAAGTTGCAAAGAAATGATGAAACGTAAAATTTGAAGCCTTTATTTAATTTGCTACATGGTGTTGTACTGGATGTCCGGACGACCCTCCGTATATCATTAACAGATACTTTAGGAAACTCCAGCAAACACCTTGTAAACTTCATCTCTGCCATCATAACGGTCTACTGTCACTGTCTAATGTTTTCTTCTGGTAACCAGAAATGTCCAAACATCCTTACGCCAATGCGTGCATAGAGCTGTGAAGTTTGCCGGTGTTCGCGCAAGCGTAGAACTGATCAGGCAGTGTCGTAAAACACGTTGAGTTTCTGCGCATGGTCTGAATTATGCGCATGCGCAGAACGGATTTTACAGGCGGTACGGATCGGCTAATGACACCCAAACGGAGTACTGAAGGGAAATGAAAATTGAGCGGAAGTAAGTAGGAGGGCGGAGCCAGGCTAGGTCAGAAGTGGCTTTCTGGCAGAAAATCCAGAAGGCTAACTTCTCCCAACAGCCTGGAAAATTTGTTTCCCTCGAAGCGTAATTGAGAATGCAGTTTTGTTGTATTGGAACATCATTTTTTAAGAGGGTTGTTTGATCTTTTGGACAGAAAACTAGTATGGCTACTTCATCAAACACAAAGCTGCAAGTCTCTGAGTGACACTAAATTGCTTGTTATTGTCAAATATATGGATTTCCCTTACACCATGTCCTAATACAACCGGCTTTGCCTTCCTATTTTTATCCCCCAATAATAAAGCACCTCCCCATTATGTCCAGTCTATTGTCTTTTCAATATAGCTACACTCCCAGTGCTTAAGCACCACCTGCACCTTCAAAAATAAAAAGTGTGCCACTGCTCCCATTGGTAGCCATCCAGTGTGTGTTTTATCCCTTAGCCCCTGGTGGGTGCCTATACTCCTGCTGTACCTCTCATTGCTTCTTTTTAGCAAAGCTTATCAAGATCCAGGGCTCTGAGGGGAGCAGCGGATTCCTGCCAAAGCTGCAACATAGCAGCAACCTCAGTAATAACTATATTGTTTTGTCAGTCGTGCCTGCCTGCCAGTGTGGGCCCACTGCTAATTCCAGGGGTCTCATTACAGTGCCGGCTTGAACCTGGCACTAATAACAAGCTTGGTGACTGCTCACCACTGGCACAGACGAAGTAGAGATGTAAAGGACAGGGGGAACAGAGAGTACAGCGAAGACACGTCTGGAGAGGGATGGAGGGAATAATGTTGAAAGAGGAATGCAATATGAAACATTTAGTGAACGAGGGGGTAACAAGAGCAAGTGGGTGAGTGATTGAGTGAGTGAGTGAGTGAGTGAGTGAGTGAGTGAGTGAGTAAGTGAATAGGTGAACAGAATACAGAAGTAGATTAAATCCAGTGAGAGAAAGTAGTGTGAGTGCTGTGGTGATGGTTTATGGATGGTTAAGGCCATCAGAAGCCCCATAATTACCACTGGCAACAACAGCAGGCAGTCACTAGAAAAAAAAAAGGTAAAACATAATAATAATGATGATACTTATGATAGTATTGCTGATAATACTGTAATTACATGCTCACCACCAGAACAGAGATGTTCTCTTTTATAACACACACATCACATCTAGAACAAGGAGTCAAAAGCAGTTAGTTTTTTCCTTCCTCCGTTGCCTGCATTTTAAATAGTCCAATATAATTGATGCTAATGGTATGTCCACCTTTTCATGTAACCATATAATCTAACTGCTTTTCAAAGAACACAGAGTTATTTAACAAATGTTTAAAAAAGCCATGATTATGAGAAAAATAGACCCCCAAAATATCACTTTGTATCTTTTATGATCATTCATGCTGTCCTTTAAAATTATCCCACATGGTCACCATTTCATCAGGACCATTTAGAGTTGACTACATTCACACATTCTACAGTGAAGTCTAAATATTTTACATTTCAGTGCGGGCCATGTAGAATTAACCATGACATGAAGTTGGCACATTGATTGATTTATTTAAGTCCACAGATCTAGGCAAAAATGGTAAGTGCTGTGAAAAAAGGTAGCAGGTGTAATTCACATTTTGCTGTGGACTGAACCCTGACACCAGTGCTTTTATTAAATTGAAATCAAGATATTATGTTTTGACTTCAAAGTGACACACCAGAAAGCGTCCATAAATTCCCTTAGTGTTAATTATGCCATGCTTTTACATGTGCTACTTATCTTATTTGCATTGTATGTTGTAATAAACAGTCACAGTGAAGTGCGTGCCAACCACCTAGCTAGCTGACATCTGTAGGTATATTTACCTTTGCTTCCATTGCAACAGCTTTGTTGAAAGCTCCCACACAAAACATAGTGACCTTTGTCAATAGACAGTATTCAGAAGGGCGGCCAACCAAAGAATTAAAGGATATGAGGAATGTAACAGGGTTTAAAGATTTAGTCAAGTTGTAAGCTGTGGTTTAAGATTCTTCAGAAGATGTTTTTGTATGGCTGAACTGAAGGATATTTGCATCTGTACTTTGAATGTTACTGTAGGTAGAGGTAAAGGTACCTGTGTGTGTGTGTGTGTGTGTGTGTGTGTGTGTGTGTGTGTGTGTGTGTGTGTGTGTGTGTGTATGTGTGTGGAGGAGAAAGAGACAGAGAGTGGGTTAGGAGGTCAGGGGAAGTAGAGTGACAGGTTCTTATTCTCTTTCTGCCTCCAATAATTTCAGCCAGTACACAGGGTCTGGACAGGTCACTCTGGCTGAGATTATGGAGTTGTCAAGGCTGATGGAGGAAGAGAGAGGCAAAAATGGGAAGGAGAAAGAGCGGGAGAACGCGCGAGAGAGAGCTGAGAGAATGAGAGAGCTTTAAAATTTAAGAATAGTGTGGGCGGTTGGATTGGTGCTTTTGTGCAAAGCCTCGTTCGACTCATTCGATTTGAATGGTGGGTTTTCATTGGGGTAAGTGAATTGGCTACCGTTCTAAGAAGCCGTCATGCCCAATTCAAATCAACTCGGGAGTCTTATCTGGCATTCAGGAGTGAAGCCATAAAAGAAGTTTTTTTCTCACAGATTATCCCCCTTTTAAAGGGACTGGAGTTATATGGAGCGAGCCTGGCTCCGCCCTCCTACTTACTTCTGCTCAATTTTCATTTCCCTTCAGTACTTCGTCTGGGTTTGCGGTATAGAGGGTTTTCACCGACGTCACGTTCTGGGCGGTAACCTAGATGGGCGGCCATATTGGAGGCACTCAGTGTAAACAACTGAATGGAGTAATGGAGTATTGTGCACTTTGGATACTTTAATACTTTATGTCTAAACAACAGAAAAGCTTATCAAAACGCGTCCAAGATGCAAAGGCATGGAAGGACTCGGACCACAAAAAAAGGCACGATATTTTGAGAAATTACAGTTTATTGGCGGTGCAGATCCCTACAAGTTGGCTTCCTCTTCTTGGATCCATGGCGACCTGGTGATTCTTCCTTCAGTTGCATATCCCGATATAGTCAACTACCTGGTTTTCTCGCCGAGCCCATACACAGCGGAAGACCTTAAATCCTACAAAAGTTTGGAGGCTTATAACCAGATGGTGTGTGGATGGGTGAGGGAGACGCAGTACCAAGTCATTAAGGACCGTTGTGTTGTGAAGGCCGAAGTAAGTAATGCAATAACGTCTTTAATCAACCTAACCTTAACTGTATGATATCCTTGTGATACTCAAGGTGTAGCCAAGTGACTCTCAATAGTTTTTTTTTTTCATTTCAAAGACCGAACAAGACAGATTTTTCCCTCGTAGATCCTGGTTGAGCTTTGCCAAGCACAAGCTTCTCCTTTCCTCTGATAACTTCTGACATTCCTCTTCCTGGTTTTCAATAACTTTTGGAAGTCGATAATATTCCAAATGTTTTTCTCGATCTGACCTATTGGTACAACCTGAAACACGGCAATAATTAACCATTTTCCTTAACGCCGTTCGGGATCTACTTCAGTGCCTGTACTTTGTTGTGATGCGGTGTACCTCCAACATGGCAACTTTGGGTCTGATGACGCGCCGTGAAAACCCTCTATATTCTTGGGTTTTCGCCGGTCAAATATTTGTAGGTCCAATCAGCGAACAGAGGGAGTGGCTGAGAACGATAACGTTGAGGACGTGCACTAGAAAGATGCGAGCAAAGCCATTCGGTCCGTTGTGGCAGCAATGCTGCCGAATATCCAGAAGTTAAAGCCCGAGCAAGAACAATCTTTGCTGAGTTTTGTTGGTGGCCGTGATGTTGTGGCCCTCCTCCCCACGGGGTTCGGGAAAAGTTTGATTTTCCAGTTCGCTCCGTTAGTGGTGAAGGAGTTGGCTAAGGCTAACGCTAGCGATGCTAATGCTAAATATAAGCCGATAGTTGTTGTCGTTCTCCCCTCATGTTGCACATGCGCATGACATACATCACGACCAAACGTTGGGGTGTGTTTTTGCGAAGAGGAGGGAAGCGTCAACCAGCAGGTCCCTGACATCTGTAGGATGCTGACACCACTACATTTCCCAAATTGAGCATTTTGGTGCTTACTTAAAGTAAGTCTATCTAACTTTTAAAAGGAAAAATAACACATTCTTCCTCCAAATCAAACCGTAACTGGCATCCTTGCTCACTTCAACACACTCGGGGAGTTTGACTGCTACAGCACAGCCTCACTCTGGTATGACCAGTAGTTTATGATTGCTAATATTTAGCCAAACTTTAGATCGTTATTGCTTTGCAACTGATATTACTGAGTATGTTTGTTGACTTTATGACTCCTTTCCACGTGTGCTGCATGTACACTACATCTTTACATTTACCATTAACCTGTAATTATCACTTAGGGCCACAGTGGCCACTTACTTACATAGTTCTGTGGTCATTCTTTATCTGCCTATGTTAATAGAAAAATTCTGGTTTAGTACGACCCTTTGGTGATTATTTTCACCTTTGTTCCTATTGGTAATACCATTGTATTCACCAAGTTAGTTGTTTAGATTTAGGATCGGCATCTTTGCTAAGTTAAAGCAGGAAGCATGAGCAGTCACCTGAACTTCCAGGTTAGCCTAACATATTTGGAAGAGGAAAAAAAGATAAACAGTAAAATTAGGGCGGTAGGGAATAATGTTGAAAGAGGAATGAGATATGAAACATTTAGTGAACGAGGGGGTAACAAGAGCAAGTGAGTGAGTGAGTGAGTAAGTGAATAGGTGAACAGAATAAAGAAGTAGATAGGGTCACTAGAAAAAAAAAGGTAAAACATAATAATAATGATGATACTAATGATAGTATTGCTGATAATACTGTAATTACATGCTCACCACCAGAACAGAGATGTTCTCTTTTATAACACACACATCACATCTAGAACAAGGAGTCAAAAGCAGTTAGTTTTTTCCTTCCTCCGTTGCCTGCATTTTATATATAATTGATGCTAATGGTATGTCCACCTTTTCATGTAACCATATAATCTAACTGTTTTTCAAAGAACACAGAGTTCTTTGGGAGTGCAGTACAAGAACATATGTGTTAATCACTGAAGAAGTGCATAACAACTGCCTTTGAATTTTTTTTTAAAACAAAAGGGAAAATAATGCTAAGCTTGTTTACCAAACTCCCGTGTTTCTCACTCTTTCACCTCTAGTTTTGACAAAGCAGTGCCTTATTATTATGAATTGTAATGTAATCAATGCACAAATGTTTGAAAAAGCAATGATTAGTAGAAAATCTTCTGTGGTCATTCTTTATCTGCCTATGTTAATAGAAAATTCTGATTTAATACGACCCTAGTTCTTTTTTATTATTATTTTTGCCATTGTTCCTATTGGTAATACTATTGTATTTACCAAGTTAATTGTTTATATTTAGGATCGGCATCTTTGTTAAGTTAAAGCAGGAAGCATGAGCAGTCACATGAACTTCCAGGTTAGCCTAACTTATTTGGAAGAGGAAAAAAAGATAAACAGTAAAATTAGGGCCGAACTGTTTACAGACCAACTTCCTGGCACAACTCTGTCCCACTTTGCTTACCAAATTTGTGTGCACACAGTTTTCCTGTTCAATGAGGGATTTTTACCAACATATTGGGTGAGCTCTCCTGCGGTTGTAGCTACAAATAAAGTGGAATTTTTACAACCTGGACTTTGTCAGACATTGTTGTTGGAATGTTGCTGTGTTCCCAGTCCTCCCCTACTGGCAGATGCCCAGATATTCCCACTCTTCATACCGCACAGTTCAGCTTAGCTCAGTTTGGCTTAACAGTGTAAAAATCCCCTTTAACCAGACTCATTTAGCACCTCACTCATAACGCTGTACTGGCTATTACAACATTCAAGTGCCAAGGTAACAGTGTAAGTCCCCTTCGGAGGGCAGGACAAAACGACCCACACAACGTTGAAGCGTGGGCACTTAGTTGCCCCCAGTGCTCCGCTCTAATATTCACATAACCTAGCCCTTAATGGGTCAGACTAGCGCCTCGCCAGCTTCCTTATTATCTTCCTTTTGTTCTAGATGGATGATTTAGGATGGGCGGGGTTACATCTCTAGCGGTCAAGCAGGCAGGCAGTGAGCAGATAATAGCCTCTGATATTATCGAAATTAAAAGGAGAAGCCACATTTAAATTGGCCCAGCTGGAGTACCTAACAACACAAGACGAGAGAAAAATAGTCAGTTAAAAAAAAAAAAGAACTCAGAGCTAGAGAGATACTGTATACACAGCCAGCAGAAGTGTTATGGTTTAGAGAGAGACAAGAGGCTTGTCCACTTAGCCAAGTTACAACTACCACTGTGTGTGTGTGTGTGTGTGTGTGTGTGTGTGTGTGTGTGTGTGTGTGTGTGTGTGTGTGTGTGTGTGTGTGTGTGGGCATGCAATGCAATCAGCTGGGGAACACGCACCATTTTGGCTCTCCTAATATTGAACTTGGAGCAGAGTGGTAAATACACTCCCTCTCCCAGAGAGAGCCACAGAGGTGCTGCAGAACTCATCTTGTGTGGCCACTCTAGCGGAACATGGACTTTTCATTCTTTTTTATACTTTTTTCTTTTTTGTCTTGAAGGAGTGCAACAAGTAATCTAAAAAAAGAAAAGAAAAGTGGAGTGTGCGGTACAGAGTTTGTGGTGAGGTCACTGGCGTTCAAGAGAGTGATCAATGGAGATTGATTTTGTGTGCGTGTGCGTGCACACACGTGTGTGTTCTTGAGAGATGGCCATAAGCACGGCCCGCTGCCTCCTACTCGATCAGTCCACACTCTCTCTCTCTCTCTCTCTCTCTCTCTCTCTCTCTCTCTCTCTCTCTCTCTCTCTCTGTTCTTTTAGAGAGGGCTTTATCTCTCCAGCACCGACACACTCTTGTGTGCTCACAGTGAAAGGAGAAAGGCATCAGTACTCCACACCTGCTGCTCTGTCTGCTCTAACATACCGCAGGCAGTCAGACCCAATACTAGGAGCAGGTGAACCTCTCCATCTTAAACATTAAGTATGTGGTGCAGCTTGAGGTATTCAGATAAAAGTCAGAGCTGTTCAGGGATTTGATGCAGTTGCATTCATTTTACTTAAAAGGCTCAAACCTGTTTCATATGCAACTATCTCACATTAAAAAATATGTTTCATAGCAGCCGTAATACCGGCCAGATTACACTTTCTATCAACTTAATGAGGATATACTTTTATTAAACATCTGCAAAATTCTTACTGTATTTGGCTTTTTTCCCCTCCAATATCAACTCCGTCTAACGTAAGAATGGTTAACATTTGAACCGGCCCCTGGTGTCAAAATAAATGTTATCCCAGCAAAAATTACGTTTTCTTCTAAATGTATTCACCAAGTACATAAGTCCTTATTTGTGAGTCCTCCTGTTTGGATATACTTTGGATATAGATATACAGAATGTAATGATATGAAAACGAAACAAAAACGAAGCGAAACGGTAAAAAAAACGGAAGGAGGAGCCGCTCTTGTGGTTGAGGGGCAACCACTTTACCTCAGAGCCACAGCCACATATTGTATGTGTGTATTGTGTATGTGAAAACGTGTTTTTTGCAGAACATGCTGTACTGAATTGCTGTATCGAATGTGTTATGTGCGAATGAAACTGTTACATTTAGATGGTGACAAATGTAAGGAGACCCTGAATAAATGAATAAACACATTTTGACGCTTCCTTACAGGACGTGAGGCCTCACAGAATGTTTTGATTAGTATGAAAATGATCTGAATCATGCGCCATCCCTTTCACAGCTGTTTACACCCCCATCATAAAAGCATTGATGACAAGGAGCTATAAACTACTCTGGGTGGAACAACACCTGACTGAGACCATTTGTGTTGATTTTCCTTTAATTTTCCACCAATCTGAAGGTATTTTTCCCAGAAAGCTAAAGCCGTCTCTGGCCTGAGCTTGTTACCCCAGCTGTACTTCTTGTCTTTTGTCTGGTGCTGGTGTGGCTGGTTGTTAAGGTGTCTGGGCTGGGCCGGGTAAAGCCCTGATTTATCCCCTCGTAGGGCCCAAAGCTGGCTGGGAGGGAAGGTTTCAGGAAAATCTCCTGCAAGCAAAATCCTCATTCTGGAGCAGAGCTGGAGAGACAGGAGATGAAAGCCAACATGCTTTATCCCTCCTTTACCCCTCCATTTCCTGATTCCACTCCCTCTTTTTCCTCTTCTTCTCTTTTTGCTCATGCTCTGACGATCTCTTTTGTTACCCCGGTGACACGCCCGGTTGCCCACGGTGACAAAGGACTGGTGGTAATAGCTGTAGTTGGTGGAGATGGAATTTTGCCTTTGCCAGAGCAGATAACAGAGTTCTGCACAGTCTAACTGACAATTGTCTGTTTTGATTTTCCTTGTTTTTTGTCCTTTCATTCCTTCTACCCTCCTTTCCTTCTTTGCTTCGTCTCTCCAATCTTCCTCCTTTCCCTCTTCTTGTCCCTTTATCTCCCTCCTAGGTTTTTTCCCTACCTTCCTTCCTCACTCTCTCCTCTTCTTCTTCTCCCACTCCCTTGTTCTATTCTACCCTCATTTCCTGCCTCCCTTTTCCCTCTTCCTAACCTCTTCCTTTTGAGTCCATTCTTCCTCATGTCTCTCTCATTTCATCTCCCCTTTGCTCGCTGTTGGACCAGCCAAAAATAACCCTGTCACCCTCCACAGCTTCCTACTGCTTTCTATCTCCTTCACTTTCTCTCAGTCCCTTCCTTCTCTTCCATTTTCCGCTTTCTTTTTCTTGCTGCTACTCTAATCAGTAGTAACATTAACACACATACACACACACATACACAGAGTAATCAAATTACTCCGGCGTGATTGCTAAACACATGCACACACACACACACACACACACACACACACACACACACACACACACACACTCACTCTAACACACAGGGCGAGAGGTCATTGTAAATAACTCGGTTTTCGTGCTTTCATTTCCCTGAGGCATTGACTCTTGCTTGGTATTCATAACCACAACATGCAGAACCTGACAGACTGACTGTGTGCGTCTGTGTGTGTGTGTGTGTGTGTAATGATACTGCATTTATACCCCTATGCATGTACACACATACACACAGGCGTACTTAGTGAAATATACACACACTTTAGGCATTTTGCAAACAGATAGATTGAAGAAAAAAAAAAACATTCTTGTTATCATCCTACGCACACACAGACACACACACAGGTGTTTTGAGACTTTTTAATGTATTTATGCATTTGGCTTCTACTGAATAATACATTGTTATTTGTTATTTTCTCTGCGCATACTTGGAGACATAGAAAGGAGTGAAAATAATACAGGCAGAGCAGTGTGGAAAATATGAGGAAAACTACCAACTCAGCTCACAATGTGTGTGTGTGGCACTGTCACACAACATATGTCCTCATACAGTATAAATCAAACTTTTTTTCTCTATTGTAAATTGTGTAAATAAATATTTTAAAACCTATATATATATATATATATATATATATATATATATATATATATATATATATATATTCTTCACTGCACATTTATACTCAACACCTTAAGGTACACACCTTATTTAAGGACCCTCCATCGACTGCACTCACTCCCCAGAGTAATGCTGTGTTCACATTGTGGCAGTAGAGGGCAATTTAGACGCTCCTTGCTTTCAATGGGAGATTGATTGTAAATTCCACCGCCACTGATTTAAAATGAGCAAACAGATTTTAAAACTTTTATCTTCTTCTGGTGTGTGACTTAGTCACGTGTGTGTGTGAATGTGAATGAGCTCGCATTGTTTCGTCTCAAAGCCAAGATGAAGTAGTGCAGTAGTTATTGATTCAGGTCGTCTGGACCCAGAGTCCTGCTGTTGTTCATGTTAGCGATCTAATGAGACTGTTCACACCTGGGTTGGAATGTGAATGGGGTTAACTGAGTGGGAGGAGAGAAACCCAGCAGGCTTTTGTCTTCAGGAACAGGACTGTGCTGAAGTGCTGAAGAAGTAACTATAACTATGTAGAGACTCAGCTCTTCTGAGTAACATTTTTAAGTTGAATACTGATCCGCTGGCAAAAAGTTTAGAAAATGACCACGTCTTGTTACGTAGAATCATTATTAATAGAGATGCACCGATTGACCGGCCGGTGACCGGAATTGGCCGATTTTCACGTCATCGGCCATGACCGGCGACCTGCCGGTCAGTCTGACATATGCCAATTTTATGCCAGTCAAATGCACTCGGGCGCCGCATGATTTACATCGCGCAACAGCAACACCACACGTGCACATGCAGGGTTTCCGCTGTATGCATGTAGCAGCGACGCACTGCTGCTCCATCAGCTTATGAAATGTCATAAAGTCGTAATTATACACGGCTCGAACAGTCAGCCGCTCTCTCTCTCCCCTTTGAGGCTGAAAAACTGGAACATGAAAATCGCACTCACGCGGGTCCCGTGAAATATGACAGCTACAGTTTATCAGAAAATGGCGTTGGGCACACTGACCTGAGATGCTGTAAACAAAAAAACAACAACAACAAAAAAAAGACGCTGTAGTCCTCCGACACGCCGTATTAACGTTACTGTTTACTCTTTCCAGGTTAGTGGGGATTCATACCGCTCAAAACCAACATTAAAAACGTAGTAATGTTTAAAGAGTTTAGTTTTGTTGTTAAACTGTAAAATAAGCGGTGACATTAAATCATCTGTTTCAGGTAACGGCACTCTAGGGCAGTGGTTCCCAACCTTTTTTCCTTGGCGCCTCCCCTACTTAGGTCTAAGAAAAGCTAACCCTAACCCTTGGCCTACTAAGTAGCTGGCCTACAATTTTAAGCCAGAACAAAAATATTTAGTTTTTATACAGACTTTTGCATACATTATATATTCTAGTGTATTATCATAATTTGTTTAACATGTACACATATTTTTTATATATGTTGTTTTATTTTTTTTTACCTCAACCTCAAACCAGATAAAGACTTGCGCCCCCCCTGTGATCTTTGCCGGCCCCCTGAGGGGTCCCCGGACCCCAGGTTGGGAACCACTGCTCTAGGGTACCGTCTATTTGCTGGATTGATATTGTATGTAAAAAGAAGGAAATGGTTCTTCCATAACATTGCACTTTAGATGTGTATGAATTTCCCACACCAGGAGTCATTTATATAGTTGTATTTTACAGCGATCGATTACCTAACTCAAAGAAAATCGTAAAATTGTAATCGGCCTAGAAAGTTGTAATCGGTGCATCTCTAATTATTAATGTATAATCGATATCAACGCTAAGCCCAGTTGGTGACAAACAAATTGCATTTGCTGTGGCTGCTTCATAATAAAAGCCACCCCGGCAGTAGAAAATGTTTGGTTTGCATTAGCGGTAACTTACTAGAGCTCTAATGCAAATGTAAGACAGCCGTCAGTTAATCGTGAGGGTGACATAAGACAAAATTACGCACAGTAATGATGAAGTACGCACATGCAAATGTGTGTGTGTAGGCAATCTGACTATGACGTGCCAATGGTGAACTCCACCAGTAACAAGGAAAACAAGCAAGCAATAGAGAGGTAATTAAAGAAGAAGAAAAAAAATGTATTATTGTTGAAAAATACTGGCCATAAATAGTCAGGAAAAAAAAAAGAACAAAGCATTTGATTAGAAGATTAGAATTGTAAAATGATGCCTTGGAAAAAAGAAAAAAGATTTCATTTAAAATGTAACTAACATTATTATTCTTTCATGTGAGCTACTAAAATAGCAGTTTTTTTAAAGAATATTTCATTGTTTCTTCCCTGAAAACCATTCCACTCATTCTATAAAAGCTGTAACTTTCTGAAGTGGCAAAAAGTGGCAGCATGGCACTGCATTAGATTTGTATATCATGTACTTCATTCATTTTGAAGAATCCACACTTTTGTACAAAACGTTTCACAGTGACTTGCTTTTACACCCAAGAGCTAACAGTCTTCCATGCCTTTTTTTTTTGTCGCAGTGGAGCATGCCCACTTTTGAACACTTTCTTTCTGTTTATAGTGGAATGAAAGAGCTTTAAAATGTTGTTTTCCAGTGGATGGAATAGGTTAGTTTTATAGCGTTTATCAAAATCACTTGACTGGGGATGCTGACCGCATTGTTTATTTTCTAACAATGTGAATACTGCTTTGTTTATTGTTTATTCTAATCACATTTACTTCATTCTAACTTTGTCAGGATTTTGAGGACAAGCCAATGTACCTTAATTTCTGCCTAAAATGTGTTTTTCTCAGTCCGAGATTGAAAAACTTTCGTCACAATTAGAATAATAGACACACACACACACACACACACACACACACACACACACACACACACACACACACACACACACTGCCTGCCTGTGATAATAATGCTTGCCAGAAAAGGAAGAGAATCAATCCAAGTTATTTTCATCTATTATTTGCTCCTGCAGTCTTTCCCAGTGAGGCTTATTAAAATAGCTTGAATTAAATGGTTGTCATGTTAAATAGGGTATATTGCAAGGCTGAAATGTGCGCGCTGATTTGAGGATTTTATCTGATTGCAAATGTCTGTGTGTGTGAGAGAGAGAGAGACATAAATTGATAAACACAAGTTTTAAATTATAACTCATTGGATGTTTGTTATGTTTTCAGTTAGGTCTCAATATTTGGTTCCTCATTACTGTATAATTTGTGCATTTGCTACAAGATATATATATATTTATTTATTTATTTTATTTTATTTTATTTTTTTTGTGTTGCTGATGTTTCAGGTTGTTCCAAAATGAAATCACTGAAAACGTTAAAGTCGGGAGTTAGCGTACTGGCTTCTGACCATTTAAAGCCAAACCACGTGCTACTATATGAGCTGTGAGCGCGTCAATCACATAGTGATGTTCCCTTCTCTATTGCTTCAGTTTAGCAGTTTTTTTTTTTTTTTTAGAATTGCTGAGAGGTGAAAATCTCCTGCAGTTCCTAAAAAAAAATGTATTTCATATTAGAAAAAAATGAACTCAATTTTGTGTAGCAGACATGTTTTTTTATTCATTTTGAGGCCCTGGCCCCCACATTGGGAACCACTGACTTTAGGACAGCTTTCATGAAGTGGCAATATATGCTATGGCTTTCATATCAGTTAGTGAACTGTTAAACACATTTATTTAAGACTGTCGAGAAGAAAGATAAAGTAGAGTGAATTATGAGACTTTGAGTGCACGTCTTTAAACCTATCATGCATTCATGTGTAGTGTGTGCTGACACTGTGTGTCTTCATAAGGATGTGCCAGTGTTTGTGTTGAGGACCAACACCTACTGTAACTGACTTTTTAGCAGCTCTGAACAGCATATTGCGCCCAGAGGCCATCACTCATTAACAAATGTTTATGGCAAAGGCCATGTATGATTAGCCAATGCTTCGCTGCACATCAGTGCTTATTTTGGCTCCCCACCACCACCGGCGGTTAATCAGGAGCTGATGAAAGGAAACTTGTAGCATATGCGACACATAGTCCAAATGTATCCGGGAGGACATTTGAAATGCATCGCTCACTGATGGAATGTTCATTGGTTTCAAACACAGCATCTTTCCGTTTTTATTTTGTTGTCAGTATGTGGCCAGAAAGGTGTTTTTTGCACATTGGATTTATTGAGCTTTTAAACTGTTATGCTCACTGAAGTTTTCTGTTTGTTGCTCTTAGGGAAGTTTTAGTGACGAAAGCATTTCATCAGTGAACCATAGCTGCTGAATAATTGTTTGCTGTAATTAGGGATGTCCGGATCAGATTTTTTGACTCCCGATCTGATCCCGATCTTTTAAATGTTGAATATCTGCCAAGACCGAGTCCCAATCAGACACTTGTAGTTGCTCAGGTATTAGAGCTGCACACCTTTTTTTTTTCTTCATTTTTTACAAAAATAACTAAGTAAACAAAGTAACTATTTATGTTTAATACATTTAATGTACTGCAGCAGTACAGTCTTTTCTCTCAACACCAAAATAGTTCTCTTTAGGATGCCACCCCCAACCAAAACATAAACGGTCTGAAGTTCCCCGCTGGACAACGAAAACTAAACTCAGTGACACCTCTTGCGCTTAATACTCAATCTTTGTTTTTCTTCTCATGTCTACCATAGATTGTATAAAACAGGTTCCTGGTGTTATTACGGAAGAGGTGTGGAGAATTGGAGTAATCCGCTTCTGTAAAAAATGGTGACTTAGAAAGACGGACTTTTTTACTTGTTGCCAAGGACTGCCAAGCTACGAGACACTCTCTGGATGGACACCGGTGAGTGGCCACGCCCATCTGGGTTTGAAAAGGCAGTCTGGCGGTGCGTCTGTGGCGCAGGGCGTGTAGGCTATGGATAAAAGGCGGTGATCACTACAAGCTGAGGTACATGATTGGGGTAAGCTAAACGGGGTGAATGCCGATCCCTGATCAGTAAAAAAAAAAAAAAAAATCTGATACTGGGATCGGGACATCCCTAGTTGTAATGCTAAATCTTCTAACTGGGTTTAATGGCCCTGACACACCAACCTGATAATCGGCCGTCAGACAGTCTGGCGAGGTCGGTGACTCGAGTCTGTTCGGTGTGTTCCGTGTCGTCGTCCCTCAGAGGAGCTGTCGGCCTTCATTTTGGCCAATCTGACTTGCTGGGTCGGAGGGCGGGCAGTGGGACTGCTAACGCGGAAATAACGAGCGGGATGAGTGACGAACGCCTCTGAAAATCTGACGAAAATCTTTTAAACTGACCTTTTTACAGCAACTGTATGGCCTATTTCTCGCTTAAAATGTTTTCAGAAACACGTTTCAGTTAACTATTTTCGTAAAATACGAGATCGTATTTCGAACAAGCTGCCATTACTATCGGCTGGAGAAGCCAGACCCACGTGATGCGTTGTCATTTCCGGTTTTCATTTTTTGTATTACATCACACGTCGCTTCGGGGTGTTCCAAGGCACTTTTTAGACCTCGGGGAGCCAACTGATCAGTCCAACTGCCTTTTCTGCCGACAGTCAGCCGTCGGGTTGTTGTGTCACGGGCTTAGTGACAGGGAGTTTCGTCTCACTACAGTTTGTTCCAGGGGTGCCTGGTATGGATCTCAGCAATTTAAACATACAGTAGATGCATTATTTATTATCTGTAATTCTAGCTTTCAAGAAGTAAACAGACAAGCAGTCTATAGCATCCCCAACTTATCTCGACGCTAAGATCTTCTTTGTTACTTTCAAAAGGCCTGAGCCTTAATTTTTTACATAGATAGCTTTGTTGTCTGTCCCAAGCAGTGGCAGAAATGTTGCTTCGACAGGCTCATTAGAAACGCACATTTAAAACAAACACACGTTCGAAAATATACAAAAACAGCAGTTGTACCGTGTCTATTTTTTGTTTTCAGAGTGGTTATTGCAGAGGGGATAAAATATTTTTTGTAAATGTTTTGTCCGGGGCAGTGGAACTTTGTACCTTCTGCCTGATGTTAGTAACTGGTGGTAAAGAGTGGTGAGGGGGTGAGAGGGGTCCTCTGTGATCAGGGGGGCTTTCCTGATCACAGAGCGGCTGTAGAGGCACACCTCTTGGCACAAGCACTGACAGTTTTCCAATACTGACGTTTTCCCATAGGCCGTTAAGGTGGCATGGAGGCCCCAAGGTTAAAGAGACTGTCCGTCAGCTTGTGTCTTTTCTTCACATCTTTCATCTCTTTTAGCTTGCTTATATGGATTACAGGACTGAAATAAAGTCAGCTGTAAGTAAGTTGGTTTGTTGACAGGGTGGCCATCATCAGAGCTTTGTCGTTACACAAAGCCTGGATTAATTGTACAACAACATCATCACTTCCATCGTGTGCAGGATTTGTATTAGCATAAAGGACATTTAGTGCCTCTCAGTTGTTGTTTTGGCACTGCCGCTAATATTTTAAAGCTGTACTATATATATTTTTATATTAATATATTTTGTAGAACCTGTCCAGTTTCAACAAAGACAAATTTCCCTTTGAGGAGTGTGTTTTTAACGAGTGAAAATTATGTTTAGATTGTTCAGAATATCACACATAAAATAAGATGGTTGTGTTCTTTTGTGTGGGTACCTGCCCAAGGCTCCATGTGGTTTCCTTCAAAGGAAGTGCTGACCTGCCAACCTGTACGCATTTTGAGTAGTAGATACGCATAATTGACATCAAAATACGGTGATACGATTTGCCACTTTAAACTACGCGAAAATCAGGTGACTGACACTCGGCGCCTTCAGACAAAGCTCAAGCTAACAGGCTAATGGCTTATTATCTGCAAATATTGGATCTGTGAGCGCATTAATGTGCTCGGTGTGCGTCCTATAACAAAGAGAGCGGGCAGCCACCAGACTCTAACATCTGTTGATCCGTGCAGGACTTCACTGTGAGCGGACGATGTGACCGGCAGGTAACGTTAAAGGTTATCTGCTACTGTAGCAGAGCAGCAAAATGCTGAAACATTGCTGCAGGTATTCATGCACGACTGTTGTTGGTGATTTACACAGGTGGAAGACTTACTCAGATCATGTATTGCAGTAAAAGTAGAAAAAAATTGTGTTAAAACTGTTGTAGAGTTACAAATTACTTGTCAGTTAGCCTACAAGTCCTGCATTCAACATCTTCCTTAAGTAATAGTATAAAAGTATTATCAAAATATACTTAAGTACCAGAAGTAAAAGTGCCTATTATGCAGTGTAATATATCTTATTTTATTGGATTATATTATGATCCAATACATTGTATTAAATACGACTGATAATTTAAATAAAATGTACTTGTACATAATTATTTTCTAGGGTTTAAAATGTATACAGATTTGACATTTTCCTCTCATACTTCTTTCGGAATGGGTATGAAGTTGACATTGAATTTCATTTGAAAAGGTATTAAAAAGGTCTTAAAAAGCCTAGAATTTAAGTTGGAGGACCCTGGGGGTATCCTGTATATTGTTGGTGTTTGTTTGCTAAACATGACTTTTTCATTGTAGCCTAGGCTGTACAAACCATCACTAGAAAGAATTATAGGAATCGTATAGTAGGCCAAATTTGGAACAATATTATAGTAATCTTATAGAAATAGGCTACTATAGGCCTAGTATTTTGGAACATACTATAAAAGTATTACAGTATTTTGGAGACTATTATAAGACTGTAGGCTACTGTAGGAACATTATGGAGGGTAAGGTTATAGAGATCATAAGTAACCAGGGCTATAACTAATGACTACGTCCTAGGACCAGGTGAAGTGATTGGTAAGCATGTGAACTAAATGACACACTATACTGATGCCCAACAATCCCAAATTACATCAAAGACAGCGGTAATGGCACATTTCTTTCCGCGTGCGTGCCGCCGTGTTCATGAAACAGAACTTCGACAATAAATCAGGAAGTTGCTATTCAAAACATTTTTTCAAGGTTGGCAGTTCTGGAAGTGTATCTAAATGTGTGTTAATATTCACTGATGTTTGACTGAAGATCTTAAGTGTGTTTTGTAAAATTGTGCGCATACATCTCTGTCTGTGTTTGTCATAAATGCCACATCCAGATGATTTAATCCCGTCCTGCCTTCTTGCTGTCACTCAGCAGAATAAATGGGCTTCTTATAGGCATTTCAGCACCTCACCTGTGCTTTTCTTCACCTTTCAAGAGTAAGATTTCTGCGACTGGTAAATGCAACAGCAACGCTACAAAATTGTCTATTTTGGAATCATGAAACCATACAGTATTGCAACATTTTAGTGTTTTATCATCTTTCATTTTTAATTTTCTTAAAACATTTATCTTTTTTAGTTCAGCAATTACAATAAAGTTCCCGTTCTTGTCCCCTAAAAGGTTTTTTGTCTTTCATCTCAGACATTTGGGTTAAAATCTGTCTAGGCAAACACTAGCCAGCCACCGTACACTCACACATCACTGCTTTTCTGTGAGTGTGGCCACCAGCAGACTGGAGTATGATGAGGGCTGTTTCGTGGTTCATTTTCCATTTTCAAGGGTAAAACAGCAAAGCGCGTAAAAGAGTGCAACAGCTGCAGTTCAATGGAGCTCTTTGAAGAATTACATCAAACACAGAGAATCATCTTCCAGCCATTGGCCTCACAGTAGAGAAAGTGAAGGGTGTGTGTGTGTGTGTGTGTGTGTGTGTGTGTGTGGGACTGTTAATCCTCTGGCCTTGCCTCAATCCTTGCCTCCTGCTCCTCATCACTTGTTTCTCGATGTATGGCTGCACGTTCTCATCCATATTTAGTTCTTGGATCTTTATTGATCTAGTCAGTTAATCTTGTTGATTTTCTGACCATTCCATACTGCCTTTTTCATGCTCTCTTGCTTTTCCCCGTCTTTGTTTAAACAATCTCCACCCTCATATACAGTAAATGCCAGGAGGAAAAATAGTGCCCATGGACAAAATTCATTCTATTTTTTACTATTTTTGACACTATCACACAAAAACCGGACACACGCAAGAAAACAAAATGACATTAAGTAAATACAGTGCTTCAGGTGGCAAAAAGAGAGTCATTTTGGACACACATGAACGTTTAGAACAGCAAGTTTGAAAGCTTCCATGCTTGGTTGGATCCTCATTGAAATCATGTTAATGAGTTGAAAAATGGGCGAGTGTTGGAGAGCTATGCTTTCAGTATTTTAGGAAAATTTAGTTTTTGCTTTTTGTGAAATTAAAACATCAATACCAATCTTGTGCCTGTACGTTAAAGCTGCATTATTCGTTTCTCTTGCTACTTTAGGGCCCAACAACTACCTGAACATCACACAAGTTAGCCAGCTAGTCGCTAACTATGTCCGTTTGCCATTGGTCCTGGGAAGCATGCAGCGTATGTGTTGGAAATAAGGTCATGAGGGCAGTAAGACTCAACAAAATAGTAAAGTTACAGGCCGTAAAACCAAAACAGTGAGCTAAAAGAAGCTAAAACACTCTCCAGAGCTGAGGGGAACTGCAGACTTGGGTGATCATTTTCTGTGGGTTCGACCAATATGAGCTACCTCTTTCACACTACACATAAACGGCAAGCTTGGCTCTGTCCAAACGCCTCGCTCTCGGACAGAAAGCAAATACTGGAATTTCCCAAAAAAAATGTTTAACTATTCTTTACATTTCTGAATCTTTTATTGCACATTTCGTCTTCTTTATCTGCACTGCTCTCTTGCAGTATTTTCTCAACATTTTAACTCAGTTGCCTCATTGCGGTTTCCCTCGCTCCGTCACGTCACGTTGCCTTTCCTTTTCTCGCTATCTTTCTCTCTCTTCTTCTTCTTTTTCTCCTGCTGGTGATGGGGGTGGGGGGTCTTGATTAGAATACACACTGCCAAGTCCCCCCATATCGCATCATTGCATTTGATTAGCTCCAACCCCCTGCTCCCACCCTTATCACTACCAGCACAACAGGAAGCACCACACGAGCACACGCATGCACAGATACACATGCATAGATATCACAACTGAACTCTATGGCTGCCTGCAAACGTGCACTGGTATATATACCAACACACAATCTCCACACACATCTGCGCTGCTGCTGGTGCCGTGGCGGCAGGGCATCAGGTAAAGCCAGCATGGCGCTGACAGCTCTGTGTCCCTAATGAAGCATTAATAAACTGCAGCACAAAACAGTGGATCAGAGAGAAGCAGAGCTCCCCACCTGGCTGTCTGCTGGCTGCCAGGGGGAGAGATGAGAGGGGAGAGGATCACTCTAATCCCCCATCTTCCAAAACCCCTCTGCCCCAGTTTTAAGGGAGACATCACCCCTCTATCACCTGCTCTTCAGTATTGTGAAGGTTCTGTACTTTTCCATTTTCATGAGTCTGATGTCAAACTAATACTGAATAAAAGAGACCTCACATAATTAAACTACCATACATTGTCATCACTTACACTCTCGCAGCTCTGTACCAAACTATATGGGTGGAATGTTATTTTCTATACCATAATATGCAATTAAATGTAGAGGTTAAAGGTTTGCAGCACTTAAAGATAAATATTGCATTTTTATGCATGCAGGAAAAAACACTCAGAGATTGAGAGTTGTTGGCAAAAACTTTTTTTCCATACCTGCAGTTCAAATTAGTTATTTAAATGAAGGTTAAAGGGAAGGTGTGTATCTAGGAATCGCTACACAACACATGAATTCACAATTAGGCATGCAGGTAGTCTGGTCACAGTACATCTCTGACTGGCAGACAAAGCAGGCACTCTGATTCAAATGAAGCAAACCTGCTGAATGTAGATATTCCAGGAGGTGTGTCCATTCAGATGCTGCACGCCTGTGATTAGAAGAATTGGAGCGATTGTTAAAAAGAGCCAATCAAATCCAGGTCCAGCTGTGATTAACTGACAGTAGTCCAAAGTGCTTTTTAAATTGGTGGATTTTAGAAAATGTAAATGGCTCAATGTGTAGTTTTCATTTAGAGGTCTATTTCAACATACATATATAACGGAATATTCTTTTAATTGGGCCCTAGAATGTCGGCTGTTCTTTGGGGTGTCCTCTCCTTCCCTCATCATAAGCTTGCAATTTCATCTCTGTTTGTGCTGGAATGCCATTGCTTCAGTGTCACTTTGTGTCTTCATCTCTGTGTCTATCTGTATCCTTATCTGCCTTCCCCCCCCTCATTATCCTTGCAGTCTAAACCTCGCTGAGCTTTACTCAGCGAGGGAGACTGATCTAATTGGCAGTGAGGATCATTTTTATTTAGCAAAGCCAGCTTTGCGGACGTTTTCAGCTTTCTCCACCTTTTTTTTCTGCAACTTTTCAAATGATAATAATGAGAAAATATAAGCGGGAGCCCCCTGAAGTTTGCTGTGGTGAGCGTGTGTGTGTGTTTCTTTTTTATGCAGGCTTGTTACACTGATCACATTCGCACAGGCAATTTGCCTGCTTGTCTGAGTCTGAGAAGGGAGACTTATCTGCACTAACGCCCCATCGAGGCTGCGCTTCGTATCCAAATCGACCACTGTTAGCATTCAAATCAGGAGCACCCACCTCCCCTTACTATTCTACCTAGCTCTCATGCTCCTTACTATTGCCTCTACAGCTCTTTGCTGTCAACACGCCAGCTTCGCTCGGAGAAAAAGAAAGCTGGGGTAGAGAGAGAGAGAGAGAGAGAGAGAGAGAAAGCCTGGGCTATTATTTAATGAGATCAAGCAATGCGAGGAGGATGCTGTCTACTGTCACAAAGCAAACAGGGGCCCCTCTCTGCAGGTGAAGAGGCTCGCTGGGCTTCTCCCTCATCTTCCTCCTCTTCCTCGGTAGCTTTGACTGCCCCCCACTTTAACAACCACCATTTTATATAAACTGTAAGTACTCTGGCAATGTGCTTCTTCGTGTCAGGACACATTCCTCCTTCCATTCCCAACAGCAGGTGCATCAAAACAGTATGGCTAAAGGTTATTTCTACTTGTGCTGTATGTAGTATTTTCCAAGCATATACGTGCAATTTGTGTAGTGATTGTAGCTTGTGTGTTATTGCTGCTACTGCTGTGATTTAACATGGCATTACCTGTTCTGGCAAATACAACAAGAGCATTACTGCAGCACTGTTTTCCACAGGCTTTCAGTGTCTCATTGTTAATATGCTGAGATTGAAATTGAAGGCCAAGTGTCCTAATCGCTATCTAGTCCACATTGGCTGCCATTAAACCATCATTAATGGCTCACAATGACTTATGATTTCAGTAAGTCATTTCCCATCAGTCTCCTGTAATTTAGTTACTTTTGAGGTGCCTTTGTCATAAATGAGGTCTAGAGTCAGTTCCTGCTGCAATACAGCACAAACAAAAAAGTGTTCGTTAACGAGTCTCACACACCGAACCTCAAAAGGACTTGACAGGAGAGAGAGGAAAAAGAAATAGGGGGAAAATGTCTCATGAAGATGAGGAAAGCGAGTTGGGGAGGGGGGTATCCTTTGATCAAGAGCACTCCTCGTAGCACTCCTGTCTCCTTACACATCCATAATATATCTCTGCACACATTCCAGTCTCTTATTAACAAGGCAGTGCCATTCCATCCTGAAGGAGAGTATGGCATTTTCAAAAAAGACAAACCTGAACCTGAAACACACTCCTTTATTGGGGTGAAAGAAAAAACGAAAAACAAAGTGCATGACAAAGAATGTGTGCTTCAATAATATGCATGCCGCCTTTACATTTGAATTTGTTATTGTTGGTTGTAACAAACGAGGGGATAATATCAGACAAGGGTAAATATTTGTTCTAAAAGTGGCGGGCTTTGAAAATGAGAGGGCTGCTGACACTCTGCTTCTCTCTCACAGGAGAACATGTTTGTCCATGACAATTGTATGTAGCTGTATCATGCAGCGAGATGACGCTGTAAGACAATTGTAATCTGTTGGCTGCCTTTTGTCGAGCATATGAAACCATAGAAATGCCCCCATCAGTGGCGAACACGGGCGAAATTAAAAGTATCACCCTGTCCTATCATTGGAATGAGTCACTCAGCGACAAGTGGCACGCTGTTTAATTAGAGTGAAAACAAAGTCCACAGGGGAGAGGAATACCTCTCTCCTCTCTCTCCTCTCTCTTTTTCTCACTCTCTCGATCTCATTTGTGGAAAGGTAAATATTCAGAGGGTCGCTCTTCAGCCGTACCAATTAAAGCATGCTTGAGCATAGCAATAGAGAATGTGTTGTGAATGCAGGGCTCCTAAATCAAGTCCTGCTGTGCTGTGCTGTGCTGTGAAATGAAACGCAACGCGTTTGTAAGAGTAGACAGCTGTGGCAGTGCGTCCTTACCCAGGGGTGTCAAGTAGTTCTTCAAACCCAGAATAACTGCGCTGGGCTTCCAAAAGTGCCCCAGCAGTCACTTAAATAAGGTGGCCTGTCATCAATGATGCACTCCAGTGTACAGTAGCAGTGAGTGTACCTGAGTACAGCTGGTTGACAATTCCATTCTTCAATGTGAGAACCCCTCTGCTTTTGACTAAACCTTATTTTTGTGTCTGCAGCTCTGAAGGACCCCTGCACCGACGTGGCCTGCAGCTACGGCAGCACCTGCGTCCAGTCGTCAGATGGCTTGTCGGCTAAATGCATGTGCCCCCTCAGCTGCGAGGGCAAGCGCGAGCAGACAGTGTGCGGCAGTGATGGAAAGGACTACCGCAACGAGTGTGAGCTCCATCAGCACGCCTGCAAGAACCAGAGGAACATACGAGTGCAATACCAAGGGCACTGCGGTGAGCTCTCTCCTCATTTTACTCATCGTTTACTTCAGGATTAATTTTATTGATTGATTCATTTAGTCTATTTGGTGTCCAGCAAAAAGATAAAAAGTGCCCATCATAATTTCTCACAGCCTAAGGTACCATCTTCAGATGTGTTTGTATTACATTTACAATGATATAAGCAAGGGAAAAAATGAAAATTGTCACATTTGCGATGCTGGAATCACCTTCTTTTTGGCATTTTGGCTTGATAAATTACTCGAATGATAAAACAAAAAGCGGAACTTTATCATCGTCTCTACATTCTCTGCTTCTCTCCACTCTGTTTACTACCTCTGGCTTTTGTTGTTTACCCCACTTACTTACGGCACGCCTCTGCTAATTCTCATTTTTCATTCAGGTTGCTTTGCTTCACACAGGTACTCCTGCGGTGCCAATTGTTGTTTTGTCTAAGTAGGTCTTCAGAGCTGTCGTTTTCATAGGCCCAGCTTTTTTGCTCATCCTTGTTATCATCAGGCGATAGTTGTTTACTCCCAAGGCGCTCAACTTTGTGGTTTTTTTATGTTTGTTTTGAGCCAGATGGAGGGAAAGAAAAGCTGACACAAGTTCTGTTTTTTAGCAGCGGGAGCCTCCGGGATACGGAGCAGGGTGTTGGGAAAAGAGAGATGGATGTGCAGGTCCGGCGGTATAAATCCAGCCTGAGTGAGCCAAAGTGACCTGAGTTACCCCGTCCTCCCTGGGGAGGGCCAAGGCTCAGGGAACCACTCGGCCCCAATGGTCCTCTAAATCTTCCTACAGCCATTTCATCGAAAGCCTTGGCTATTTCAAGTTGCTAACCCTAGCCAGACCAATGCAGTTGATTTATCCGCACTGCTCGTTTTTGCAACAAACAGGCCATTCTTTTTGTAATTACCCTACTTGCTCAGTTAGAGGAAAGCATGGATCCTGGAAGCTGTTTCTCGGTAATGGGAGGTAATGGTCTTTCTCTCAGATAATGGTCTGGCTGGCGGGTGAGGCACTGTGTTATGCAGAAACGCTGCATGCATTACGATAAAACCCCTGTTTGCTTGGTTGCTAGACTCTGCAAGCCGTTGCATTGTGCTGATAGAAAACAATCTGAGGCCTGGCCAGAGCTGGCCGTACTCACTCTGCCTCCCAGCCCTCTGCAGCCAAAGCGCTCAGTCCCTTTTTATGTCCCTGCATTGTCGCTCTTTGTATCCCAGCCAGAGGTCTTTGGAAACCATTTCCCCTTATTCCCCCTTTGTCATTCTCTTTCTCTTCCTCTCTACTCCTTTAACTGGTGATAGGTTGTTTCATCCTTGGTGTGTTTTGAATGACTCGCCGGCAGCTTGGCAGTGATTTGATATGTCACGATGCTACATAAATCCTTTGTCTTTCCACATGCTGAAAGCGTGGCGGGCAGGATAAAGCTTGTTACTGTTACTCCTTAAAACAGGAGCAACACACCCGTCCCCCACATCCACAAACCAGTTCCATTATGATCACGGACTGATACGGCCGAGCGTGCCAGACCGACGCTCCCTTGGAAGCAGGGAGGTGCCCGAGAGCAAATCAAAGCGGCCGTCACTTCATCCATTTCCTTGTCCCCCCTTCACATCCAAGGTCCCAGTCTGAGCTGCTCTCAGCTGCTCAGCTACTGATAATATCTGCAGCAGTGATGGAGGGTCATGTCTGCTCCTCCATTTCTTAGTCTCCTCCTTACTCTTCTTTTCTCTCTGAATTTACTAGACAAACAAACGTTAATGCATTCAACCTTTACTGAAATGATTATTTGGCCTGAAAAAACATTACGGGTTTATCGTTGTTTACTGCAATTTAAAAACAGGCTCACCTAAGCTCTCTTAACAGTTGCCAATTTTACCAGCAATTAAGCCAGGACACATCATATCCTGTAATATTTGAATGTGTTTTTTTTTCTTTTGCCAAGGTATTGTTGTTTACTTTTCCACAGAGGACCAAAAGATGGACAGAGATGTTTTTGATTAGCACTATCTTGTTTAATTCCCCAGGTTCTAATTAACATAAACTGATTTTTAAATGTTATTTCACAAAAGAAATACAAATTTACATACGGGGCTGTACTGCAGTACATATTCATGAAAGGATGTGTCTCCATAGACCCATGCAAAGACAATGAGAACAGCCTGAACACGTTGTGCCGGGTGGAGGCTCTCACCCGCCAGACCCTCATCTTCAGCATGCCGGAGTCGTGCCCCCCGGGTAATGAGCCTCTGTGTGCCAGCGACGGCCAAACCTACCCCAGCAAGTGCGCCATGGAAGCAACAGGAGCGCAGAAAGGGATCAAGCTCAGTAAGATCCACGCAGGACAATGCAGAAGGCTGGGTAAGGGCAGTTACTGTAGCCTATAGAAGGTACTGAAAACTCATGTATGCGTTGTAGAGAGAGCTTGTGAAAAAGAAAGTCAGCTGGGATCACACTGAACGCTTCATTATGCAACCTTTTAGAATTAGAAAAGCTTTGCCCATCATAAAGCAGTGGGAATTTGTCTTTGATGTGGCTCACAAATAAATAAATAAACAAATAAAGACACATGATACATAGAGTATGGGAAACATGGCAACATGAGGAGCTGAAGAAAAACCTTCTAGCCCATGGGTAGATATTAAAGGAAATAGGTGAAAGTCACACACTCATAACTCCAATGCAGATCTTTTATTTTTATGCCCTACCATTAGTCAACTCCTTGACAATGTCCTTCTGTTTTTTTTTCCTGACTTTCCTTTGTTGTTTTAGCTTTGACCTTTCTGTGCTGTTGCCACGAGCTCAATCAGCTCAATGTTTGCCATAACCTTGCACCTCACCCATAGCAGATACTGTAAGTGCATACCCCATAATTGTCCTAAATTGTATCTTTTATAAGCCACTGTTCCACCTGCGGTACTGAAGAATGTTCATGGACTGGTAGTAATATGAAAAGTTGCATGAATATGAATATGTTTTATATGAAACGGCAGGTGAGACTTTCAGTCATTTTCAAAAAGAATGGCCTGTTGTAAAAAAGAATCCATGTACACATCTGAAACCTTCAAAGTATAGTGTCTGACTCTGCCTACCTTCAGAGCGGTTTGGCACTCCAACAAGTTAATATTTCATTCTCAAAAAGTTTGTGTCCAAATTAATTCACTTCAATAGTCGGGATGGGTTTTAAAGGGTTTAGCGAAGCATGTCATGACACTGCATCACATTGTCATATATGCAAGCATTCTCATAGTTCACACGATTTCTTCCTAAAATGTGGACAGGTGTAACTGTAATCCACTGCATGGCACATAGATAAATGACTCTGAGGTCTCGGGGTCTGTACTGTATCCATGCTAGCAGTAGCCTTCTTCAGCCTGATAAGAGCATCCAGGGCTGTTATCTGTGCTATTAGAACAGGGGGTTTAAGCCTTAGTCAACAAAGAGCTGTCAGCTTTTACTGTATATCTGATAGCCATCGGAGGAAATCCAATTTTCCCCGTGTTGTCGGCAAGGGCCTCGCAAAGCCGCAGCTGTGTTGGTGTACGGCAGTGATGTGAGACCCCCCCACCCATGTACTGAGACCCCTGACAACACCAAAGACAAGAATAGATCACTGCATGACGCCCTTTTGTACAGTCAACAACGAAGGCTGATACACACTTCTTTGACACACCCTGGCTCTCCTGTTCGCTCGGCTTGACGGGCTGATGGAGGAGTGTGAGGGCTTAAAATTGCACAAATCCCGGTCGGAGTTTGTGTTAGCGTGTCAGTATGTGTGTGTGCAGACGTGTGCATGTGTGCGAGCACATGAATGAACACTTTTTTTTTTTCTTTCTTTTTTTCCCCCTTCTCTGCTGTGCCTTTTTCAAATGAAAGAATAATTCAATTTGAAACAGAGATCCATGAAATCATATCCCTAAGCAAATTACAAATTGGTATCTAATGAAAATGGCCATTTCGACTTGTAAGCATGACATTGCACATCCTTGTAGTCCTTTCACTCAGATACAGCAGCAATGTAATTAAGTGTGGCAAGACAGGCTTTTAAAGAAAGGAGAAAAAAGAATTGAATTGCTGTACAAATTTGATCCACTGATCAGGAATGAAATAAATGTTGAAGCCTGGTGAGCGCCTTCCAGAACATAGGCCTGCTTCAAATTGGATTTCTCACTTCAATGGCAATTTTGCAATTTTTTTACATTTCTTTCTTTTTTCTTAATTTCCGCTGTAGATTTCTGCTTAGTGAGTCAAAATGTAATGAATAATAGTTTAGACTTTAACCTGACCCTAAAATCAAATTCTTGAGTTTCAGTTCCCCAATTTTATTAAAGTTATTGGGGAACTTTTATCATTAAAGTTAAATGGGAGCACGGCAAACCTGATCTCCAGTCAGTTGTAATGGGTTGAGAATGGATATTATTGTAAAACTGTAAACTCAATTAAAGTCAGTGGAAATGTAAGACAAATAAGACTGTTCTGAACCAAAACTAAAACCTATATTCTATATATATGACTTTTTTCATGATCCAGTCTCTTGTATGGTAAGAGAAATCATTTCTGCCATTCTGGGACTTAATAAATGACTCTCCCAGCAGTTCAACAATAAACATGAATGCTTTTCTTTTCTAAAAACAACAACAACCAATTCACTGCTTTTTTTCCAACCACCAATGAAATTGTAATAAAATAATTAAACTAAGAAACACTCTAAAAAGTCACTCTTTTGTTTGACCATCTTTGTATCTGCCCAACAGCGATCTGGTGGTCGATCTGTTTGGCTTTGAATTAATTTTTCTGATCTTACATTCGTGTTTGCACTACTATTTAAATGAAATGAAATTGAGTTGCAATTTTATTTTCTATTGATAAAAAACTGTCCCTTAGGTTGTTCTTAGAATGACTACTTATTGTATTAATACTCAATTAACATGTAATAGTTTCTGGTGAGTGTTTCTGAGAAAAGCTTCACCTCTGCTGCTGAAAGAAAAGCTTTTACACGCGCTGCCAGTGGCATCAGTCCACCCTAACATGTAATTACTGTTCTGATGAAAACTGATTTATTTCCCCACGGTTGGACCCGCAGTGTCACACAGCTGGAAGAACAATCAGTTCAACACTTTTGCTAGCTTGAAATGTTTTTTTACGCTCGCTGAGTGCTTCTATTGTCCTTTTCCTCTATGGTGATCAGTCAGTCACACTGTTACTGTTGGAAACCACTGTTGGAAACCGCTCTAAAAAGCCGCTCTAAAAAGCCGCTCTAAAAAGCCTCATCGGTGTATATACACCGGTGTATATGAGTGATACTGAAGGGTTTGATGACTCTGGAAATGGGTTATAGGCTTAGGTTAGTCTATATCCACGACGTTCCACTTCCAGGATTGCTCCGTAGCCGCCAGATATTCCACCAGATTGCACTCTTTTTGGCTGGATACCCGTTACCTTCCCCTTTTTTTGTTTTGGAATTTTAAACTCCGGTGGATTTATGAGGACTATGGTTAACTGCTCTTCAGATCTCTGCATTATAATTGAGACAGCTAGCTAGACTATCTGTCCAATCAGAGTTTTCTGTTGCACGACTAAAACAACTTTTAAACTTCACGTTCCACCAAAACAAGTTCCTTCCCGAGGCTATTTTGCAGAGGCGCCGTGGCTTAGTGCCGCCCAAGACAATTGTGATTGGTTTAAAGAAATGCCAATAAAACAGAGCACATTTTTCTCCTATCCCAGAATGCTGTGTGGACTAGCCAGACCCTCCTCCGCAGCACTGTGGAGGAAGGTCTGGCAAAGTGAGACTAGGCTTAGGTTAACCCTAAATAGTCCTAAACCAGAATAGACAATCTACAAATCCTACATTGATTCCTTTTCTACCCATCTCCTTCCTCCAGAGGACTGTCAGGAGGAGTGTCTCTTCAACGCAGTGTGTCTCGTGGAACAGCTGAGCGCCCGCTGCTCCTGCGATCCGATCGAGTGTGACGGCACCTACAAGCCCGTGTGCGGCAAGGACGCCCACACCTACACCAACGACTGTATTCGACGCAAGGCGGAGTGTCTGAGCAAGACCCTCATCTCCATCAAGCACCAGGGGCCCTGTGGTGAGTGGAGCTGGAGGATGGGAAACAGGAGGTTTTAAACAAATACTGCTGTTTACTCTGAATCCTTCTCTTTTCTCTCTGATTGTTTTAATGCATATTCAATGTGCTTTTCCTTCTCTGTCTTCTAGGCTAACTGTATGTATGTCAACTGAAAAGTGTTTGAAATGGTTCGGTGATGCTCACTGAGGGGGTGGGGTTGGGAGGGTTGGGGTACCTCAAATGGCCAGAACGCGTGCGCCTGCCTTCCTTATAAAAAAAAAACGTGCCTTCACTTCTCCACTCGTTCACCTCCCATCCATCTCCTCATCCCTCCATCTCAAACACACAACCAAAAATGAAACGCCAACATCATGTTTCATTCATCCGCTCTCTGTCTTCCACTCCTTCTCTAGCACCAGTCTTCCACTTCGGTGGCTTTTGTCGTTTCTCTCCCCCCCCCCTGTCTTTGTCTCTTTGTCTTGTGTGTTGTTTTTCTTGTATAAAAAAGCTGCTCTTTCTTGTTTCAGTGCGTCAGTCAGTCTGTCTGTCAGTCTTTGTCCATGTGGTCGTCTTCCTGGCTGTCTGGCTGCAGGTGGAAAGTGGGGTCACCCGGTGGGCGACCTCATCAGGTGGATTCTGAGGGGTGAAGCCCTTCCCCTCGCTCCGAAAGGACCTAACAGGAGGGGTCTTGTACTGCTGTCTTTTTTTCCTCTCACTCCTTCTGTCTCGTTGTGTCATTAATGTCCTTTCCTTCTGTTTACCCTCCTGCAAAGATGTGATCCGTGAGGTTGGAGAAGTCGTGCTTTATTTCCTGTCTAAAAGCTTCTCCTGTCCCTACCTGCCTAACCACTGCTCACCACCGACTCCTTTCTTTCTGCATGCAGCAGTGCACGCCAGCTCCTAACCTCACTGTCTCCCAAACAATCCCTCTCTCCGTCATGTCATAAAAGCTTGCAACTGCCCGAGGAATGCAAAAAACTCAGTTTCTAACCATTTCTGAGCATACAGTAAAAGCTGCATTAGGGTCAGAGTTCAACTGCATTCAGTGGAATCCTTTTAAATCCCTTATACGGTATTTGATCCTTTTAAGCTTAGCTAAAACTTTAAAATTCAGGTGAGATATTAAACCACCTTTTGGCTAAGAAGGTCAAAAGACAGGTAGCCAAATTAGTGTTCATTATTGTAAATAAGATGAGTAATAGAGTGTTAGCATCCAACGTTAAAAAAAACATTTTCATTTAAAGTATTGCAGGGTTTTGCAGAGTTCTTGCTGGTAAAACTAAAGCCTACTACACACCGAGGCGATAATCGGCCGTCGGACAGTCTAGCGAGGTCAGTGACTCGAGTCTGTTCGGTGTGTTCCGTGCCGTCGTCCGTCCGAGGGGCCGTCGGCCTTAATTTTGACCGCTTTAACATGTATAATCGGTGGGGCGGGCACTGCCGGCAGTCGGACTCAAATGACCCATCTGATTGGTAGAGTGCTAACCTGGAAACGGGGAGCGGAATGAGCGTGACTAGAGTCTCTCAAAATCTGACGAAAATCTTTTAAACTGACCTTTGAAGACAGATTCATGAACTGCATGGCCTATTTCTCACTTAAAATGTTTTCAGTTATTTTAGTACGATATGAGATCGTATTCTGATCAAGCCGCCATGACGTCTTTGAATTTCCGGAGAAACCAGACCCACGTGACGCGTTCGTCCAATCAGCTGCCGGTTTTCATTATTGGGCGACAATACAGATTAGCGGCACCTGCTGTTATGGAGACGTATTACGTCCTGTCGCTTTGGTGTGTTCCGAGGCACTTTTTTGACCAACTCAGCGAGACTGATCAGCCCATCTGCCTTTTCTGCCGACGTTCAGCCGTCTGGTCTGTGTGTCTGGGCCTTAAGAAGCCTGCTACCTGAATGTATTGTAAATAGCTATTTGCTAATAAAAGAAGAATAAAGAGAGATGAAAGATTAAATAAGAGATTAATCAGCCTTTGAGTTTAGCTAATTGGGGCATTTTATTAACCTGCAGTTTATACCAAATTAAAAAAGCGACTATTGGTACGAATTCATCTGTTAGCTGCACACGCAGCTTAAACAGATGTGTCAGTTTGACAGAAATGATAAAATGTGAAAAACCCACTTGGCACTGGCACTCTTGTATTCAGGTTATCGCTTAGTTTTAAATGCCAGATTCATCCAAATAATATGCATTTTACAAACAATCATGTTTTGTTTTTCCTGACAAAAGTACATTTTTTAAAGAATGCCCCTTTAAATTCTGTAACAACCATAGCATATGCAGTCTATTTGGCCAAATGGTTTTCAAAGATGCTTTGTAATGCCTCATCTTATGTGAATCTCCTGCTGAATTAGAAGCATTTTTGCTATCGTAACCCGATAACCCAGCACGCATGATAAAGCCGCAGAAAACTCGCTTGTGCTGCTTGTTGTCCTGTTACCTTAGTCAACAAATCCCCACACAGCAGACAGGTTGTGTCATTTTGTCCAGAGTTGCTGTCTACATTTTTATTGTTATTATGACCGATAAAACAGGAGAGATCTGTCCATCCCCCAATACCAAAGTTATCTCCAGTTGTCAGCATCAGGAGGCACAAGCACTCATTAGCATCATTCGGCCGTCTGAGCTGTGCATAAATTAAGTAGTGGAAATGGCAGTGCGAGCTCTTATGCGTTTTGCTCTGTTTCATTATTTCTGGCAAGTGGTGTCTCGGTCCTACCCCACTTCCTCATTTGTTTTAGTTATTTTATTTCTTTCTCTTCATCCTTCCTCTCTTCCCCTGCGCATCGCAGCCATCAGCGACTTGTAATATGTTTCTTTAATGCATTTTTATTGACATTTGCATATTTTTCAAAACAGAGCGCCACAAAATGCCACCCCCACCCCCAACCCCCACCAGCCTTGATTCAGTTTTAATTAAACATCAAAAGAGGCCAGCGTAGGTGCCCACAGAGACTGTTGGTTTAGTTAGACAGATGATATGCATGCAAGGGGAGTGTGTGTGTGTGTGTGTGTGTGTGTGTGTGTGTGTGTGTGTGTGTGTAAGGCACATTTTAGAACTTTTTCTTTCTGTCCTCCTTCTCTGTCCCTCATGTCATTTCACTGTTTCTTACACTACTGTGTTAGTAGTAGTCCAGATTACATAGAGGTCCCTCTCTGTAATAGCACTGCCCAATTGACTTCAAATGTACATAATCCTGAAAGACACCCATAGGGATGCATGCAGTGTGCGTGCGTGCGTGTGTCTTTCTGTCTTCCAGAGAGCAATCAATAGCTCACACACTGATCAGGCGACAGGAACACACACTGTATACATTGTGTGACACAGACTTCTATTGTGCTCTATTGTGCTTGTGCTTGACAGTGACTGGCATTGTCAAAAGACGTCTGCACAATGGCTGCTGTGTAATCCTGGTTCAAGGCTTCAGACAAAATGTCATACATCTGAAAAGGAAGAGTTGGATATATTAAATTATCATTATTTGATAAATAATGATCTTTTTCTCAGTCTCATTGGCTGAGTGGTGCGTTGGGGCGGGGTGATTGATCGCACTGCCAGCTGTCAAACGGATGAAATTTTCCAGTTCCGGCACCGTCGTAAATCTCTTCTCATGTGGCTGACAGCGCCCTAATGTCACCCCTCCCATGTCGGCGCTCGCCTCCACAATGAATGGTCATGCAAAGTACCCACATGTCTATAATGTCCTGAATGCTGTCCTCCCCAGAACATTTTGATTGATGTCTAAAGCTAATGAATTTAGTGATTGAGAGACACCACGTGGTGTTTAGCTGATTGATTTACGTCCAGGCGGAGTCACAAATCTTTTGACAATACGTGAGCATGTGAAGGATTTGCTGGAAGTGAATCAGTGCCGGCTGCTGGGAAAGAGGGTGAATTGGTCTGCGGCCTTGGATTTTGAGATAGAATGTAAGAGTGACACTTATGGAGGAAGAAAAAGATGTTTGTCATTGCCAGAGAAGCAGCTGCTTACGCGTCTGCCGTTACAAGAGCATCCTGTGTTTAGGGTGCCATCATGATGATTGTATTGGAATTTTCATCACCGACTTCACTACGTAACTTTTACCATGTTGCTGTTCTCCAGCACACACACACACACACACACACACACACACACACACACACACACACACACACACACAGTGGTAGTTGTAACTATAGTCTCTCTTAGCACGGTATCTTGTCTCTCTAAACCATAAAGCTTCTGCTGGCTGTGTCTACAGTATCTCTCTAGCTCTGAGTTCTTTCATTTCTTAACTGACTTTTTTCTTCTCGCCTTGTGTTGTTAGGTACTCCAGCTGGGCCAATTTAAAACGTGGCTTCTCCTTTTAATGTCAATAATATCAGAGGCTATTATCTGCTCACCGCCTGCCCGCTTGACAAACACCTGATTAAAACACAATTTCATCTTCAAAATGCGTAATAACCTGCCTTTATGCATATGTCTGAATAAAAAGCGAGAAATCTAATTTATAACTGACTGTAAAGCCATACAGATTGTTTGGATGCATGGAACACAAAGAATATTTTTAGGCTTCCCATATGATGTCAGCACAGCAGGGTACCAGCACAAACTAAACAAGGAAGTGTGCGTGCAGTGTTAGATATTGTAGCAGATTTATATTTAGAGGACCAAGCAATGGAGGTACATTGGCACCCTAATGTTTTCAAAGGCTTTTATTCTTTCTTTCCTGCTTTTTTGTCTTTCTTTTGTCTTAGATTTTGGATATCATAATATAATAATAATAATAATAATAGAGTGTCGTCTTTTCCTGGTTTTAAAGGCTGTATTAGATTAAATTGATGTCACTGACTGGCTGTTCTATTATTTACCTTTACCCACTTAGTCATTAAATCGACATTTCTGATCATTATTCATAAAAAAATTTCTTTGTGTAAATAACATTTTGTCAAAGCACCAATTGTCAACCCTACAATCTTGTCGCAATTTCAACATTGAGGTATTCGGTCAAGAATATTGTGATATTTGATTTCCTCCATATCGCCCAGCCATACCATAGTTTTAACCCGTAAAAAAATTTGACTCAAGCTTAGTTTATAGTTTGTCTTCACATTCACAACATATGCATAATGAAACATCTTCAGGATGCCTTTCACATCGACTTTGACTTGAGAGCAAAAAGATTTTTCAAAACAATTTATAAGCCTGTTTTTTGTTTTGTTTTATCAGAAACAACTTTTTATAATGTTTTTTTTTTTTTTTTTTTTTTGCCCAAGTTTTTGCTGCTTCCTTCCTGCCCAGATGGTTTTTCCCTGCCATCCCTTTAAGTCAAGCTATTTTAGTGCATATTCAGTAGTACTTTGAATCAATGGAAGCAGTAGTGTGAGGTGGCTCACCACAACTCCCTGGAGCCTGTTGATGTACTGGCCTCACGTCTAGTTTTTGTTCAATAGGAAGAGAAGAGTTTCTAAATTGGTAGTTAGGCTGTATATAAAAGAGACATACAAGCAGAATTGTGGCTTTTAAGAGACTAGGATAATTCCGTAAAACCACTGAAACACACAGTTTGGCAGGCAAACTAGGAGTGAACAAATGAAAGAGCTAGGACAGAAATTCTTTATTCACAGTTCTTTTGTCTTTTCGTGTGCACACAGCTGTGTGTGTGTGTGTGTGTGTGTGTGTGTGTGTGCGCATGAGTGCAAGCGCAGAAAGACTCATGGAAGTGCGCGAGCGAGTTGCTTGAAATGTGTTGCCTGTCGCCTCCGGAGGTTAACACAAAATCACTCAGCGGCAGACACATTGTCATTGACAAAGAGCTCTGCAAAGCAGGAAAGAAAAATCAGTCACCTTAGGTGTCGAGACTCTGTGTCGAATATTTTTGCATTTGCATGTTTATTTGATTAGCATCTCTCGCGGCTGCAGTGATTGGACTCACAAACAGTCGAGGCGCTTGAGTATGTTAGTCAGTCTGAGATCACCAGTGCTGTTTGTCCTAATCAAGTTAATTAGAGGAAGTGCAGTGGGAGCCAGATTGACAGCAGCAAGGGAACGCCGGTCCACTTACTGCGGCCCGCAGGCTGTCATCGTGCAGAAATTGCAGAGAAATGTGGGTCAACAGGGTGCCAGAAGTTACTCGAGGCATTGTGGGTGTTGCACGCCGTAGGGCTGTGATCAACCACATAGTTTTTCCAATTTCTACATTTTTCATTTAATTTCCGGGTTTTTTTCTGAGCCCTCATTCTGTAGCTCCTGACTTGATTGAAGATGCAATAAATGTCAAGCATTGTCATTGGTTTTCTTTTGCGTACATCAGTCTGAGAAATAATTTTCCTGTGGCGCACACACCCCAATGATAAAATCGCTTGTTGGTTCAATGAGACGGTGTTTAGACATCATCTCACCTCTGATAGATACATGTCACAAGATCAGGGATCGCAGCTTGTCTTTCTTCCTTCCCCATGCTGTTTTTGCTTGTCTCCATTTTGAAGAGCAGCACGTTCTCAGTTGTAAATGCACAAAGAGGCTTCGATTCACCCCCTGCCTGTGATAAGTGTTCAGTGGTAGACAGACACAGCCCGCGGGTATGCCTTTTGCTGTATGCTAATATAGCTTTTTCTCTGCACCTCCCTTTCCCCTCGACTAATATGAAACCTAAATGTTTTTAATGGGAGGGAGGCAAAGGGAGTCGGATCAAAGCCCTGCAGGTGAAGAAACACAGAGGGTGGGGCTTGCTGCAGATTGGCTGTGCCCCATTGGGGTCCTATGTTGTAATGGGTTGCAGTTGGAGGTGATTCTCGCTGCCAGTTGGCCACTGCCAGCATCACCTGGATTACACTGATTCACTGCCCTGCAGAATACAGGGAGCGATTTGGAATTGCACACAGACCCGAGGGGAAAAAGTCCAATTAACATATGTATGAGCTGAGTGGAGATGGGGGGAAGCTTCGCCAAAATAATCTCCCAGCATTTTACCGACATGGTACGGGGGGTTAACTGTGTGTAACTGCTCAGTGCAGCAACCACACAATCACAGCCAGTGTCCTCCCGGAGCTTGCTGTGCCATCATGGCAAACGAGGGGCTGTTACACTGCATCCTCACCATTTTACCAGTCAGATAACACCACTAAGTGGGCAGTAATGATACTTCAGGAGGACAGGTATGCAGATTTCAGGACATCAGAGGAACGTGTCTTCTCTATTTTTCAACATGGCCGGCCAGCGCCTCTGCTGGGGCAAATTGACACAGCGTGGCCTAACCTGAAGTAATCCCCTCCGAGCCCTGAAGCAGCGCCGTGCCATTAAAATACCACACTAATTAAAATAGAAAAGTTACACGACGGCTGGCAGGAGAGGATACAGGCTGAGGCGACACCCAGAATGTAAAGTCCTCTCAACTGGCATCATGGTACAGAAACATAGCTGAATGCACACTAGCACAAAGCAGAATCCTTGATGAGAAAGAATTATTCATGTTTTACTGTTTCTCGTGACTTTTCCCCACTGCCACAGCAGACCACTCACTGCACCTGCTCAGCCAGTAAAACAATGCCTTGGCTACTCCGCTAATGTGTTTGGCACTACAGATTCATTCAACTGTCAAGCTAATTTTCACGTACTGTACAAATAGCTCTGTTTAAACCCAGCGACTTTGGTTTATTCTGGACCTGCCTGACAGAAACACTGATACATGCATGAAAAATATGTATTTAAGTGTCTGGGAGAAGACCAGGGAGAGAAAAAGAGCTGGAACAGGCTTGTGAACACCATCCCACAAGCCTTAGTTGTGACAGGCTGCCATTTCAAAGCTTCTGCCTGCAACCAAGAGAGAGCAAAAGACAGCTTTTTAACTGTGTCATACGATTTTTAGTCTTGGTTTTGTCTTGGTTTTTTTTCTTCTAACACCCTCTCCAGTTAATAAATCAGGAAGAAATTTTGCCCCCCAGAGGTAGAGGGTGATAAAAAAATTAGTTTTGGAGGGAAATTTTCTTTCATCTTTTTATGAAACAAAGAGAATGGGAGACTAAGGCGTTATCGGAGGCTGCAGTTGTGTTTTAGGAGCCTGTCCTCGGGAAGGTGGCTGTTGAACTTTTATGGAGGCCAAGGTTGTACAGTAAAGCTCGGATCACAAGCTTACGACTGAAAAGACATCACAGGGAATCAATTGTTTTTTAAAGCCGTACCAAATTAAGCAGCGTTGAATAGCTTACATATTTATGTGGCACCTCCAAGCTCTTTTGAAGTAGCAGCTACTTGGCAGCAAAACAGAAATCCATAGCTCTTTTCCTCCTTCTAATCTGAAAAACTCATCAAAATGCGAGTGACTGTGTCCGTGGTCGAGATATGAAAATATTTGTTTAATTACAGCCAAAACTAAGGAGGTAGAGAAAAAAAACAGTACATAATCCACTTTTTTATTTTTTTTATTTTAATAGCTATACCTCAGTTGCTATCATCATTTGGAAAGATGGTCCGTAGAATTGGATCTTAAGATGTTCAGGTGACATTGATCTTCATCAAACTTACCCCTCCCAGCGCCTCAATCAGAGTAAAACAAGCTAATTGCCTCTGTCTGTGTTATCAGTTGATCATTTACCCCAGCATCAGAGGCACTACTGAACGATTCTGAGCTGATAAATGAATCATGGGGCTCCAAGCACCACAAGCCACCCCCCTGTGATGCCATCTAATCCCATAATGGTCACAATAATGATGGAGCCATGGGTGGCATCATTACAAAGGGGCAGTTTCCATGACAGCACCCCCCAACCCTCTTTAACAAAAAGCTCAAATAAAAGGTAGACTAGAGAAGGAAGAAGTTTGCTTGACTTTGGGTGAAAAATGCACCTCTCTGAGAGCTTCTCATCAGAAATTATTTGATGCCTCTGTTTGCTTTTTTTCCACTAATCTGCAGACACACCCCATTCAGCTGAAACCCCTTTCACACAGAGATGGTCGCAATGAAGTTCTGCTGTTATGCCGGCCTTTGCCTATTCACACAGAAGCAAACAAAGGTGGCATAATGCCGCCCCAGTGTGTGATTTCAAAAAAGCATTCCGGGAGCAAAAGAGGCATAACATGAAACCCAACAGCATCAGTGTCTTAGTGTGTGTAAGCCAGTCCGCACTGTTAAATCAACCACGCAAACCCGACCGGACCCTCAAACCGCCAACTTTATGCATTATAGTAGCACAATTGTCAGTAGAGGGAAGGGCAGAGACGGCCGCAGCAACAGCTTTGTCCCTTCATGCCATTTTCGTAACTTTCACACAGACAGCGAGGCAGCTTAAAGGTGCAACAGTCCTGCCTTATACACGCTGTATGAAAGGGGCTTGAGTGATCCGTCTCTAATGCGTGAAGCTTCCCAAATGAAAATTACTATGGAGCCTGGCTATAGTCTCTTGCTTACTTTAGATATCAGAGTGTATACCATCCTACCTTAAGGCTGACACTTTTAACCATCAAGCCAAGCCCTCAACATTGACACACACACACACACACACACACACACACACACACACACACACATACACTGGCACCCTGTCTCAGTATACACAATACCATGTAACATTTTCATTGACACATGAAGCTGTAAAAAATGATCAAGTCAGGATGGGAGGCTGTGATGAAGAAATGTTCATAGCTTTTTTTCAGGTTTCCTCTACCTCATGATCAGGTTATACTGTATCAGCCCAGACTCCACCCAACTGCCGCTACCAAGAATCATACGTGCAAAACACAGTCCTAATGAAGTCTGAAGTTTTAATGAAGTCATGCTGGAGCTAGTGCATGAGAGAGAGAGACTGAAGCAGACACCTCTCTGTGATGTTCACATTTCATATCTGCCTCTGCCCAGGAGCTTGCCTTTTGTGAATTATTAAGCAGAGGGCTCTTTCTTCTCTTCGCCTGTTTTCTCTTTCTCCGTTCTCTACATTTTCTTTCTCTCTCTCTCTCTCTCTCTCTCTCTCTCTCTCTCTCTCTCTCTCACACACTCTTCCTCTTTTTTTTCTCACTCCTCCATGTCAGTTCAACTGACTTTGGCGGAAGCGGTGGCTCTCACTGAGATGCAAATGGCAGCTTTTGAAGGGGCACACTGGGAACGTCAATTAATCCAGGCGTTTGGTCGCCTGGAAAGAAAAAAAAGGCTTTGCAACCATTGTTCGTAGGCTGTTTCATCTCTATTGTGCTACAGGGCCATGTTTTTATCCACTGTCCTCATGCCACCGGATTGGGCGGACTCTTTAAAGATTCAGGATACATAAGAATAGGCACAAAGGCGAGGAAATGACATAGGAAGCTGAGGAAGTAGAGGTGTCAGACATAGGGCTGTATTGCATACTACATCATATCGCCTTTCCTCCCCAAACCTTTTTCTAACACAAAACCTGCAGTTCCCCATGTAGCTATGATCTAACTTACCTACCTGTCACCTAGCCCCAGACCTTTCTCCAACCTCTACTTTGTATTCTTCCTATCTACCCAGTTCAGTATATCTCTTCTAACTAAGTTCTCTATCTCTTGGTTGGTCGGCCTTCAGATCTCAGCATACCGAGCCCCTGCCTGGATAAGGTGTGCGAGCATGGGGCAGTGTGCGTGGTCAAGAACAACGAGCCGGTGTGCGAGTGCCCTGAGGCCTGCCCGCAAACGTCCGACCCAGTGTGCGGATCCGACGGCCACAGCTACGGCAGCCCCTGTGAGATGCGAGCGATGGGCTGTGCCCTGCAGAAGGCCATTCACATCCAACACAAAGGACCCTGTGGTGAGTGACCGCACGACAGTCACATTACACTAAGTAATTGTCATGAAATCACTATAAAATGTGTGAATTATAGCTCACAGGTAGGGAACTATCTCTCCTTGTGAAATATAATTAAGCTCAAATTAATTAATAGTGCTACATTACCCAAAGGCAAAATTATGATCCACAGATATTAACAATTATCACTTATGGAATTATATTCATAGTGACCCCCCCCGGGCTTCCCATTTATATCCAACAAAGTCAAAACTATACTAAATACACCAACTGGTCTTTTAAGCAATTTTCTTATCCCTCGTCCATTACTCTTCATCTCTTCCCTGCTGCTCTCCTTCAGCCCTTCTCTACCAACGCCAAGACTCCAATCTGCCTGTTTTGACCTTTAAGTAAAGATGCACTTTACTCCTGATAAAAGAGAACGCATACTTGTCTGTAATTGGCTACATGAGTCACTTGGCTTTGTCTTGCAGTGTTGGCTTACCAGCTAATCATTAATACACCAGCAAAAGCAGAGCTTCAAGTGGTAAAACTATTTTCAGATCCACTATGCAGGCACATATTGGCAGATTTCTACGGTTTGGTAAACCCACTTTGTGAATACTCTTGATGGCTAAATGCCATTTCCCATGGACTCTAATTGGTGATTGAGTATTCTTCCTTGTCTATAATCAAGCCATTCACTTTTCACACACACTGGGAAAAAGCTCAGTGGTTATCAGCCCCTTGGCCTGACTCTCAGTTACCTTATTTACTCCGTTTTATTGTTTTACAATAGATTTTTTTCCTGCATATTTTGAAGACCATAACAATGAAAATAAGTTGGCCTCTGCGGGTCAAGTTTCTTTGTACGAGCTGGCCTGATTGTTTTGTAAAATGAGAAGTTTCTTTCTGTACTGAGAAGATGACAGGGTTAGTTGTTGGAGAGGCCCTACGCTCCCTCTCTGCATGCCCGTGTATTGCATCTGTCATTTTTCCCTCCCAGCCTTCTGAAAATTGAAATCCAGCACAAGGATGTATGCCAACAGGAAATGGAGCGAGAGCGGTGTTTGGTCGGTGGGCAGGCGGGCTGACTCAATTTGGTACGCTGCACCGCAGGTAGACGGCAGTTCTGTTGGCCCGGGGTCCCTCGGCGGTAATGAATAGTCTTTATTTTAAAAAGCGAGAAGCAGAGCGAGCTGGTGGAGTGGTGGCTCTGTCTGTAATCCAGCACTATGGATGGTTCTTGGCTCCCAGAGGAAACAGGCCTGCGTCAGCGCAATGGTGCCATAAAAATGCTGAGGCATTGGCTTGCCAGGCGCGAACCAGCCGAGGAATGATGGCAATGATAATGTGGGTTATTTCTGGGCTGTTTGCACAGCTTTACTGGGCCTCATTCAGCACCATAACATCTGACTGACTTAAGCTATTATCTCACCTAATTATCACAGGCTATTCCCCTCAGTAATATACTATACATGTTTATGGAGCAGAAAGGGAGAGAGAGGAGAAGAACATATGCTGCTTTCAGGTGCTGTTGGAAGTATCGAAATTAAAGGTTAAAGGCATGAGCAACGGAAGAAACTGGTGAATAAAGTGAGATTTTTCTGTGCTATCCAGGTTGTTGACTAACCCCAACCCTTATAGTGCAGAAAAGCATACAAAGTGATGAATTATGTTTACCATTCTGAGCTGATAATTGGCATTACGTGTCTTAATTTGTTGCTTTAATGTTTCATCAAAACTTGAATTATATGCCACATTTTCATCTTCATATTCATTTTGCAACATTAAGTAGGTCTTTATGTGGTGTGATTCCAAAATAGCCATTTTTTTTGTTTATTGTTTACTGGCTCTGTTTTGTTATTTCCACCCAAATGCACTATAATGCGTATGTTGTCAGATTTATGGCTTCCAGACTCAAAAGTAGGAGCTTAAGGGAGGCAAGTGAGGGCAGCAATAGTTTAAGAGGTGCCACAATAGAAAATAACTGGGCATACGTGCTTTACTCTGTGTGTGTGTGTGTGTGTGTGTGTGTGTGTGTGTGTGTGTGTGTGTGTGTGTGTGTGTGTGTGTGTGTGTGTGTGTGTGTGTGTGTGTGTGTGTGTGTGTGTGTGTGTGTGTGTGTGTGTATCTACAGCCTCTCATGGGCCCAGCCATAATTTCATTTCCTTTCCTGCGGGCTTGAAAAATAGCAGTTATCTATATGGCTCAGGTGCAACCCGATATGAGTGACATTTGTTATTATTCCGAGATTTTTCCTCCTGCATTTGAGTGGCGGGCGACCTTGTAAGGTGGGCTGGCAGAGGTGCCCTCAGTTAATAGACCCCCCAGCTAGATATCAGTCACCTCAGAAAAAGGCTCATTCATACGGCTTTACCCAAACAGATGATAGCAGAGGTGCCGGAATCATTTAAGAAAAGGAAACAAATTCCCCTTTTTTTCTCCCACAGGTGTTTGAATTGATATACACAGTTGAGTAAGAAATATAGGTCACACCAGCAGCATGAGAGGGGTCTGAGAGAGACGGTGAATGGAGGGCAGAGGAAAGAGGGAGGGGAAAGTAATAAATGCAGGGTGGGAAGCAGATGGAGGTAAATAAGATGAGGAGGAACAGAGAAAGTGGGGGGCAGAGTTAATAGTGTACCGGCCAGGCAGGCATCGACAGGGGAGTTGTTATCACCCAGGCATGTTTGCAAGCCTTCAAAACTCTAACCAGCCTACATCTTTCTGCTTAATCCTGAGGGTAATGCTCCGCCCAATCCCGCTCAACAGCAATTCATTTTTTTCCCCAGTGAGGATATCAACAAAACCCTGCAAAGCTGGAGGGACTTTAGGTTTTTTTTCACCTCAATGTCTCAATCCTTCATGCTTTCAAGGCCACTTTTATACCAACCTGCCCCTTTTTCTTACTGTCACTTCCAAAACCACAAATACAACAAGAGAAGCTGTCACAGTACAAGAACAAACATCAGCAGTTCCCAACTTTAGGTCCAGGGGACTTCAAGGCGACCTTGACTAAATTCCAGCAAGTCCTCAGCAAGAGGAAAAAGTTTGCTTTGATTGTTGACATGGCAGGAAATACAGGTTGGTATCATTTAAGGACACATTGTAATGTAAAAGTAAATGTAAAGCATCTTTGTATTATCCTGTCATTAGTCTCGTATTGCCAGACCTTCTTCAACAGCGCTGTGGAGGAGGGTCTGGCTAGTCCACACAGCAATCCGGGATGGGAGAAAAACGTGCTCTTGTTTATTGGCATTTCTTTAAACCAATCACAATCATCTTGGGCGGCACTAAGCGCAGAGTGGAGCCACGGTGCTGCTGCAAAATAGCCTCGGGAAGGAACTTGTTTTGTTGGAACGTGTACATTGAAATGTTGTTTTAGTCGTACAACAGAAAACTCAGATTGGACAGATAGTCTAGCTAGGATTTACCCTGCAGAGATCTATAGGAGTTTAGAATTCCAACACAAAGAAAGCGGAAGAAAACATGACAACCCGAAAACGGACATCCGAAAAGAGTGACATCCGGTGGAATTTCCAGCAGAATGAGAGCAATTTTTCTAGCTGAAGAGGTTCTTGCATTAGTGGACATGAAAGTGAATTTGAATGAGATGAGACTTAAAGAAACTGTCGTAATGCCTAGCCTGCCAGAATCTTCAATTTAAAGTCTGAACATTTTAAGGTTGTGAAGTCTACTTTCAGAGAAAGAAATAGACAGTTTTTTACTGAAACTCAGAATTAGTGATGACAGACTTGGGGATGGATGAATCTGAGATGACAGAAAGTCGACATCTTAACATTACCAGTAATAGCAACAATTCTCCCTCTGCTTCTGGCTTTGAACTGAAGCTCCCCTCCTTTTCTGTCTGTTTTGCGATACGTGTTGTCTGGAGGATCAAGCACTGTGGAGAGCCAGGTGCGAGGGGCAGGCTCTGATAAAGAAGCAAGGCTGCTATCAGGACACAGGGCCCGATAAAGGACAACACTCACCACCGCCACTTCCTGATTTATAGTTGCCGTAACCAGAGAGGAGCCATGACCACAGCAACCACCATTTTTATATTTTATGTTTATTTATTTTTGTCACAGAAAACCCGAGCTATTATAAAGCCTCTCTTTATCTTTTTCAGCCAAAACCTCCAAACCCACTTGCAGTGTTGACCAACATTTGATCATTGACAATAGATTATTATTTAGCCTGAGTCATTGATTATTAAACTTAAAGTACATGGCCAAAAGTATATGAGTACCCCAACATTACACTCATTTGTGATTGTTAAACGCCTGCATTAATATGCAGCTACAGTATAACATCCTCCACTCTTCTGGGGAGGCCTTCCACAAGGTTTTGGAACCTGGCTGCAGGGATTTGCTCCCCTTCAGCAAACAAGAGCATTAGTGAGGTCTGCCACTGATGCTGAGGCCTGGCTTGCATTCGGTGTTCCAGTTAATCCCGAAAGTGTTGGATGGCTCTGTGCAGGCCAGCTCAGTGCTTCCACACCAAACTTGCAAAACCATTCCATGACTTTCTGCACAGAGGCATTGTCATGCTGAAAGAGGAAAGAGTCACCTTAATTGGAATTAAGGTGACTAGCCCAAATCAGCCCCAAACTAAAAGTACACATCGGTTGAACGGACACATTGATCCTGCATGCTCCGCTCATGTCAAATTTTAGGTATGGCTTCAAAGAAATTTGCCGTCTACTAATAAACAATATATTGCCCCTACAGGTAATATTCTGTTCTGTATTGCCATGTCCAGTTCACAATTAAGGCTGTCAATCCAAGAAGGGAGTGGATGCCAGCACTAGATAGAGAGATGAAGGAAATGAAAGACTGTTATGAGCAATAAACAGAATAATAATAATGTGGAATGTTCCAGCGGCCAGCCTCGCCTCTCTCAATTAGTGCTAAATCAGCAGCGATTATTAGCCTGCCCCTAATTGAATGTGAGAGCAAGCTGTGCTAATGCAATCCTCCAGGTGTAATTGGTGTCAGAGGGAGAGGCACATCTACTGCAAGCCCTGTCTGTATACGAGGCCTCGCGTTTGCTTTCTCATTTATTTCCTGTCTCTTGGCTTCTTCTTGGTAGTAGCTTCAGTCCTGACTCTACCCTCCCATATAGTCCTGATTGATGCAGTGCTGCAGAGATGGTTGTTCTTCTTGCAGGCTCCTATTTCTGAAGCGCTTTATGTTCAGTTATTTAATTTCAGCCTTAGCCTCCTCCTCAGATCTGTGCCTGAGTGCAATTCTATCTGTGGAGAGTTTTGAATTTTTTATTTCATTTCTCGGGTTTTAGCTCTCACACATGCATGTGAACCATGACACCTTTTAATAGACAGGTGTGTGCCTTTCCGAAGTATTTCAAATCAATTGAATCTGCCTCAGGTGGACTGAATGGTTAAACAGAATCTACACTCAGTATGGAAACTTTGCATCTCTGCACTTCTAGTATCTCTGCTGCTGCACTGCATCATTAAGCACTACACCAGCTGTCAGCAGCACAGCTTGTCAGGAAAAGACAACAACTAATCTTTACCAATTAATTGTTTAATGGCTGTTGTTCACACTATGAATGTTAAAAACACAGGAAATCTATGAGTAAATATATGATTACTGCATCTGTCGATTGCATCTGAGAACTATCTTTGAGCCGCAATAACATTCTTGATAGAAGCTGCTTTAATATTGACCAAAAAGTGCATAAATGTTAATGGTGTGCATATAGTGGTTTAGTTTGTTAATATGTACAGTAAAAATAATACAATATTGAAATGCATTGCTGTTAGGTATTGTGTGATACCAAAATATGAAAAGTGTAAAAGGGACTTCCAATTTCAGGGTATTCATTAGTGCCGACTCGCCACTGAAGTCCTGTAAAAAATACCTGAAACACACACACTAAGCCTTTGCCTTCTTCCTTATCTCCATCTAGATGAGTCTTGTGCCAATTGCTCTTTCGGGGCAATCTGCGATGCCCAGAGCGGGCAGTGTGTGTGTGCATCGGAGTGTGTGGAGTCCAACCAGCCTGTGTGTGGCAGCGATGGCAGCACCTACAACAGCGAGTGTGAGCTCCACGTGCGAGCCTGCAAACAACAGATGGACCTTCGAGTGGTCAGCCAGGGAGAGTGCAGTAAGTAATGCATACATTTATACTGTGTGCGTGTGTGTGTGTGTGTGTGTGTGTGTGTGTGTGTGTGTGTGTGTGTGTGTGTTACTTTTTTTGTTAACAGAAAATTAAGAATATGAAGGATTCTTGGCATAAGCATGAATTCCGGGTGATCTGAGATTAAGTAAAATGCGTGATATTCATAGGTAAAACCATTGAAATGTTTTTTTATTTTTATGGATAAAACACACCGAGATGCATGGAGTTCTTTTACTCTAGCTCTTAATTACATGTGGACAGATGGAGAATTACTAAGGGAACATGTATATGTCTGTTTTAAGAGAGGGAAATATAACAAGAGGAAGTGACATCCATGGAAATTAGTAAAGGACCAGAGCAATCTCATTTAAGTATATAATCCAAAGATGCATTTTAAGGTAAGGTGTGAATGAAATCCATCAAACCAACTCCATGAATTTTTCCTTTTTTCTTTTTGCTTTGACCCATCGTGCACCGATTTAGAAACATGTGGCAGCACTGTCTGTGCCTGGGGTGCCCGGTGTGTCCAGAATAAGTGTGAGTGCCCACAGTGCTCAGGCGAGGCCTTCTCCCCAGTGTGTGGAAGTGATGGCACCACCTATAACAATGAGTGTGAGCTCCGCACGTCCACCTGCATGCAGAAGAGGAGAATTGATGTGGCGAAGCCTGGCAGCTGTGATGAAGGTAGGAAAATTGACTTTGAAAGGTGTGATCATGTTGACCAATCGGCCATTGAAATGGTGTAATCATCTTTATCAACTGACCTGTGGTACCGTATCCAGTCATCTGTGGATTTTCATAATGGTTGCAAATGCCACCAGCAGCATGCCAACCGGTTAACTTGGCAAAAAGATGAAGGGAAAGTTATACTGCGTGTCCATCAACAAAACCAATTACAGGGACAGAAATTACTTCTGGGTGATTGAGTTCAGGTCAGCTGCATATTTTTATGCTTTGGCTGTCTTGTTTTTCTTTTTTTTTTATAAGTGCATCGCTTATACTTATTTTCTTATACTTTATTTCTCCTTCTACCGCTCAAATAGTTCTTTATTTACTTCTCCTCCAGATAGGCTCATATTTATTTGTAATCAACCCTATTTGATTATATCTGATCATATTTTAGTAAGAAGCCTCCCTGTTTTTTTGTCTGCTTTTTCTCTTATTTGATGCAGGTGCAGTTCACTGTTTATGATCTAGGATCTTCCCTCATTTTATGTCTCAATAGATTCAAATTATTGTTGGTCCTACTTGCATTCAGTGTTAAGCTACTGTCAGTGAAACTCAACACTTCTTGCACAGATGTTAGAAGCCTTAAAGGCATACAACTTTTTTTTCTAGTAGGCTAGTGTTAAGTTCCACTGACAGTAGAACAAAAGAATAGAAAAGTACAAGTGATTGAAGTATATCAGTGAATGAGAACAGGGGTTCACATGAACATTTTCCTCAATCTACCATATGAAATGAAATTTCGCTCTGCTTTTATCAGGGGTTTGTGTGGGCTTTTATTTGAGAATTTACAGTATACATTTTATCGAGCCCTTCTATCCAATTATGCTTTTAAGTGTGTGACCGATGGCTCTTAATGTGAGTATCCCGGATTTCTACGCCTGTAGCTCTGTTGTTCCACCACATTCTGAATAAATGAGATCTAATTCACCGTGCAAATCATGTCTTGATCAGCGCTGACAGACCAAGGCAGGATATCAAAAGTCTTTCGCTCGGCCCCCGTCTTGGGGACAACTCTGGAGGGAGCAACATGCCAACCTCTGGTTGTCATGCAGATGGCTGCGATGCCGCTCCCCCGTGGCGGGTGGGTCGTCACAGTGAAAATAGTCATACTCTGACAAGGTGTGAAGGGGAACAGATTACACCTGCCAGCAATGAATAAAAAGAGGGGGTGGCTGGAGGACAGAGCAAATAAAGATGAGAGGAATCCTCTTCCGTTTTGATTGCTAGCCAGAGGTGTTTCTTTCTTTTCTTTTCTTTTCATTGTCTACCGAATTGGCCCTGGGCCTGTGAGGTGAATTGTGCCGCCAAAGCTTCTTGTGGTCGATTTAACATCATTTCATTGACTGAGACGGCTGACCTTTTTTGTATGTAGAGCATGAAGAAATGTGAAACTGTATGCCCATGATGCAGACTCACTGTCACCACACACACACACACACACACGTACATACACACACGTACATCTACACAAACTGTCTTAATTCTGTTGTCTTCAGGCAGAAATGCTCTCTTCTTCTGATCCGATACTCTTTGATTCAAAGGAAACCATCCGGCCTATACAATAGAATCTTTTTTTTTCGCTCCCTGCCATCCCACCCACTCATGTCTCTCTCTCCATTTTGCACTCTTCTCCTTCAAAATTGTGCCTCTCGACAAAAGGGGCACCGATGCTTTCACAGATAGGGGTGGAAATGGGATTGTCTGCAATCGATAAATTTCACCCTAGGGGTGAATTCTCCAGGCTCTGTCCCCGCTCTTTTCAGCCCCCTCAAATCTGACCCAGACCCTCCACATGATGTCTAGTGTGATTGTAAAACCAAAGTTGCTGTTTTTCCCCTTGATATATCTGTTTGGGAGCAACTTGGTAGCCGAGTGGTTACAGTGCATGTCATTTAACCGCAGAGTCTGTGGTAGTGTTTGGCCTTGTGACCTTTGTTGAATGCCGTACCTGTCTCTCGCTCCGCGATTTCTACACTGTCCTCTGTCAAATAAAGGGGAATTAATGCCAAAAAATATACTGTATATATATATCTGTGTTTGGCTGTGAGATGCTTCTCTTTAGCTACATACCGTAAAGAGGATTTGTTGTTGATATACTGTATTTGTTGTTGATATATTTATCCCCACCTAGATGTGTGGTACATTTTGGCAAAACAACAATAATAGTAATAGTAATAAATTGTATATATTGCATATTACAGCAGTCTGTCACAATATATAAAACCAAAGACTACTGTATTTTCTGGCTCTATTGTAGACAGCAGCAAAGCTCTACATCACAGGTGTGCACAAGTCCCCATTTCATACTTCATATCTAAGATAAGCCTGGAGAGGAAGGGAACATATGATTTATTTGCTTACGTAGACCTGACTTAAAAACCATCCTCATTAGTCTTGCTGGGGGGAGGGGGCCACAGAGCATAAAAATGGAAGTTGTTTTCTTCCGCCTTTTGTTTAACAGTAATGAAAAATGACAGTGTTCCCACTGTTGGCCATACAGGGAAATTTATCACCTGTTTAATTTCACACTCGGGTAGGCCTGGCCTCGACACTGACAAAGTGGCAACTGAGAGCAGTGCATCACCTACAGGGGCCCAGACCCTTTCTAATTGAATAGACGTTTAATAAACAAGATTATGAGTGCAGAATCACACAGTGATGCACGGTCCACGCCCCGCTCCTTACAACGCATATATCGGATCAATAAAGCTCCAAAAGACAAGAAAGGGCATGGGAAAAAAAAGCAAAGTGGGTGGCTTGGTGGTAAAAGAGCTCATTGAGTGAGATCAGCGGATTTTTCCTTCATGGTCTATCCATCACAGGGCTCGTAACCTTCTGTTGAGGCAACAAAACTTCTTCACTCCTTCTGCCATCTTCAAACACCCCATCTCTCCTCCCTCGCGGGGAGTGACGCTCCATCCCTCTCTATTTCGCAGAAACTTTATTTGGACTAACACACTGTCACATCCGTCAAGAGCAGGCCGTACGACAGACTGATGGATGGAGGGAAAACAAAGGAACATCCTTCCACATCCTTTGGCAAAGGCCATTGTCGTCTTCGATCTTTGCCGTGACACACACCACAGTGAGGGAGGATTTGTTTCAGATGATAGATGTCCAAGTTGTCATTTGCACAGGTCATGTTATAAGAGCTAACACAATGATATCCTGGAGCCACTGATGTCGACACAACTAATCTGGTTGACCAAAGGTCTTAAGGCTGCATCTCATTACACATTTTCTCCTCTCTATCCTCTATTATTGACCCTTATGCTCTTCTTTTTTTTTTTCTTCCTCTGTTTTCTTTTAACAAACACTTCTAGACGGCTTTGACGACGTCATCTCCTCCATCACTTCTTCATTATTTTTCACTGTCAAATACTGTTTTTTGCTCTCTGTCTTCCTTGGACATTATTCTCATGCTATTCATTTTCTTTATTCTCACCGCCGCTGAATTCTGTCTTCTTAATAGACCTCTCTTGACTAAATAGACTGGTTTCTGACATGATTGAGTAAAAAGGAACGGATGGGCAGTGCAGAGAGAATAGCTGATGCCATCTTAGCTGGGGATGTATTAATTGAAAGGTTTATATGCAGCATGGGTGGCGGGCGCATCAAAGAGCAAGAGCTAATTAGGACCCCCCCTTTTGCCCTTCACTTTTATTTATTCCATTCTAATGTCTTACCTCTTTTATTTATTTATTGTGTCTCTGTCAGGGGTCCTGAGCAGAATATGAATTGGCTACTCCTGCATTTCCCTTTTTGTTGGATCTAGCTGAGCTGGCGTTCAGTACACACATACGGGTAGCTGCTAGTTCTTTTGATTCCCTTTTCGGATCTGTTCCGGAGTCAACTGGCTTGTTTTCAGATGACATCTGAAGTACCTTCAGATACCTGCGATAATGTCACTGGCAATTGAAAGGCATTAGCCCCGTCACAAAATGTTGTGTTCAACTGGGACTGTGGGTTCCCAATCGATAAGTAACTACAGCAGCATATTCAAGCAAAGGCATTAGGGTCAGAGGTTCTGCTGCTTTAAAATGGAGACAGAGCGAGTCCTTAACAAATCCTGATATTTGTGGGGGACCTGGCCTCTACACAAAGCTCCAGCTCCACTGCTAATGAAGTGAAGGCCCCTCCACTGTATCGACCACTTAAAGCTGTCACAGTCCATTGCTGATGACGCATATCAAAGAACAGCCCAGGCTTCGTCTGCCCCTGCCCCTCCCCTGCACTGTGACCTACTCCATAATCTACTTTAGAAGATGGGTTATGCTAAGTGGCACTTCCATCACTATGACATTGATTTCACCATTAGAGTTGAGGCATCAATACAGAGAGTTGAATGAGCCCTCAAAGTAGACAGGAAATAACAAGTTGATTACCTGATGTTTTTTGAGTCTCTCATCCATACTGGGAGCTTTTAGTTGGACTGAATTCCTTTTTTCTTTTTTTGAATAACAAATGTGTTTCAAATGAACTTTCTGCCAGCCCACAGGGTGCCTCTCACTCTATCTGGCATTTTCTATCTTTCGCGCTGATGCTTTCATTCCCTGCTTTTACACACATTCACCCACTCTCCCTCAGGAGTTCCACTGTAGGTGAAATGTGCAACTTCAAAAGCAGGCTCCTCCCCCTTTCTTTATTTGCCTGCACTCTGCAACAGCCCCCAAATTTGTTTTTCACAAGTAAAGGTTTTCCCCCTTCATGGATTGCTTACCTTGTGTAAAAGTGTCTTACCTTGTGTTAAAGTTTCTTACTTTGTGCTAAGGTTTTGTGAAACAACACAAATCCTGGATAGAGATTTTGGGACTTTGTTTGGCCTTGCTACCTCTTTTACCCGGAACAAACTTACTTCAATCCAGAGAAGTGCACTTTTAAAACAAATAAAAGGCCTTCCAGGGTCACAGTTAAAAAGTTGCTGGGACATTTTTACTTAAAAGTCTCAGGCAATAATTAGATTTTACAGAACACTTTGCAATTAGTTGTATTCTCATATCAGGAAGCAGGCACCCATAAAGCAGACCTAGCCACCAATTCTCTCTGCACACTTGGAGGCCAGAGTTAATAATTTCCTCCCCTTTTTGTCTCTGATTTAATTGAAATGAAAAGGATGCCTCACTGGTGGTGCAGAGATGTTGTGTCTAATTTATTTAGTCAATCTCTTCTCTCACTACAGTTGGTCATTATCTTGTACTACCAGCAGCGCCTTTGGTTTCCTCTCCCCATCACCAGCGTGAGGGAAATGTAAATTATCCTCACTTTGTAATGTTCCTAAAGTGTAAATGTAGCTATAACGTAAAGAGAAATGTAAGTAGGACACTGTTTTTTACCTGATGAGCTGATAAAGTGGCATCTCCCTTGCGTGTTTGTATGTTTTATTAATGATCCTGTGTGTTTACGGTGTGTTTATAATGCAGACTGTGGCTCAGGAGGATCAGGCTCAGGCGTGGAGAGCTGTGAACAGGACCGCTGTCGCATGTTTGGAGGCTCGTGGGACGAGGATGCAGAGGACGACCGTTGTGTCTGTGACTTCAGCTGCCAAAGTGTGCCTCACAACCTGGTACTGCTGCCACTCACGTGGTTTAACCCTTAAAACACACGTAATGCAATTCTTGACAGAAACCTTGTTCTCAAGTAAAATTGAAACACACAAACACCAGACACATGAGAGCTGCATCTCCACACTTCATGCACACCATTTATGTTAAAAAGCATTCCTTATAACTTAAAGCCATAGTGCGTAGTTTCTGTCTCCCCCATGAGGAATTCTAAGTAATGACAACAAAGGTGTCGGCGCATCCACATGATACAAGCCTTCCGTGATCGCACACCACCCCCACCCTTCCTCCACGCAGTTGCTTGTAGCCAAAAAACCTGTGGACATATAATAAAAAAATAAAATAAAAAACACTTAAAGCTTTAGTGCGTAACTTTTTGATATTAATAAACGTCCGTTATATTCAAGCCATTGCCAAACGAGTTGCTACAAAGCTAATTAAGACTATCAGCTCCACACAACTCTCTCTCTGTATTTCTCAGTATGGCTATATTCATAAACTGGTGTCCTCTGGCAACTTTCCCACGCAGAAACTCAAGTGAAGATAATTGCCTCTTCTGAAAAGTCCATCATGTTTTTTTAATCCTCCGTGTCCTCCTTAGCTGCTAGCAACTGCATCGAGGAGGGGTGGGGGCACGTGCGCAATGACATAAGGCTTGTATCACGTGGACGCCCTAACAGTGTTGTTGTCGTTACTTAGAATTCCTCATGGGGACGACAGAAACTACGCACTATAGCTTTATAATTGAATAAAATGTTTTTTGTTTAGTTTTTTATGGTCCTAGAACATGCATTATAAAACATGTCATGTCAACTGATAGCAGCTCTGAGTAGGGTAACTTGTTCTGAAATAACAATGTAGGGCATTTGACAACTAACTAAGGGACCACTTACTCGTTTTTTCCCAGAGCTCTCAGCCACATCTCATGGCCTTCATCAGTGGCAGTTTGCCCCATTGTAATGGATATGGCTCAGTTATCACATGACCTAAGTATGGAAATTCGGTTACATGGTAACAGGTGGTTGTCGTAATTATTTTGGTTAATAGCTGAAGTTCCACACTTCGGTCAAGTGATGACAACTGTGTCGACAACACAGAAGACATTGTGTAATACTCAACTTTATGTGATTCTTTCATAGGTTTGTGGCTCAGATGGAAAAAACTACAGCAACGAGTGCCAGCTGAAGAAGGCCAGATGTGAGAAACAAGAGCACTTGCTGATTCAGAATCAGGGACCCTGTGCAGGTCGGTACATTACACCACTCAGAGTTAATGGCATTGCAGTGCGCAGAAGCACCCTCACCAAGACTCATAGTCATTGACATCCCATTTCTCTTCTCATTTCATCCATTCATGGGGTAATAATAGTCCGTAGTTGGAATATAATTCTGACAGCACTGCGGTTTGTCTCTCTGCAGTGTGACCACTAAAGCCATAAGCAAATGCAGTGAAGAAGGTCAAGCTTAAATACGATGTGTATGTTTGTGTAATTTGCTCAGGGAAAGTTGACTCAACACTCGCTCTTGTTCATATCTGGAAACTGACCGGTGCTTTGTGGCTGGCTAGTGTGCGGAGATACGATTATTTCTCATGGGCACATGCATGGATGGAGCTGATAGCAATAATCTCTATTATTATTTTCCTGCCTAGATGTTCTAACAATTCAAACCATTAAACTTGTGCTCACAAGCTTGCTTCTTAACCCTCCAGATACCACTTTACCTCACTTACTTTAATATAAGAACCCTCTTTTTGCATGGAAATGACTAGCATTTATCAGCCAGGATAGTTGTCAGATCAGTGGCTAAGTAGCAAAGGTTAGCCTTCCTCTCCATGGCTATGTTAAATGAAGAGCTTTTGCCTTGCTGCTAGCACAGGCCAGGGAGCAGAGCAAAAGGCACTTAAGGGATTTTGTGTGATCATTCCAGCCTGTTTGATTCCCCATGGGTCTAACATAGAGGAGGATGGAGAGAGTTGAAAGAGGGAGCTGCCAGTGTTTTCACACGTATCCCCGAAAGATTCTTCTCCTTCCTAAGCTGGCCTCCTTGGGCACTGACTGTCACGCTCCTCTACCATCCATGGATAATCAATCCTTTTTTGAAGAGCCCTCTATGGGTACGAGAGCTCTGGACTCTCCTCTCCTATTGGCATATGGAAAAACTTAGATCTTGGGGAATTTCACTGCCCTCCACATTAGCTGTGTAAGGAGAAACTTCATTTGACCTCAACTTCAGAAACGTATCTAAACATGAAAGCAACCTTGTTTTTTTAGATATAAAACTTCACCTCTTTTGCATTCAGTGTCAACAGTGGCATCTGCTGCATGCTCATTTGTAGAGTTTACCTCTCATACAGTAGCATTTCAAATCATCCTTTGTAGCTGCCTGCAAACTCAAATCTGGGTCAGGGAATTTAGTAAAATCCAAAGAAATTCTTATTGGTTTACTAGACAAGCAAACAAGTGCAGATGTACCCTTGCAGGAATATAAAAGGCCAGCTATAATCACTGCAGCGGACCTTGAAAATGTGAGGATAATATTGCACGTCACAGTGAGCTGCATTGTGCCGGACAATGGCCACTGAAGAGGAAAAACCCTTGAAGGGTGGAAGAACATATGAAATTAAAAGTTCTCCTTGCCCTAATAGGCTCAGTACAGATAGCTGAATGGAGCGCTGGAAAGTGGCAAGTTAAATGAACTGTGTCCAAAGCCCATCGCTGGAGTGGGAAAGCACTGGAAAAAGAGCGAGCCGAGTCATCACCATTAGGCTGAGGCTCATATCCACACCAGTAACAGTGTGATTTATGGCTCCTGTGTCTCCAGCCTCCAAACTCTAAATGAGCAACACAAGAAAAAGAGATTGGGAGGGGAATATAGAGAGATAGAGAGACAGGGAGAAAAAGAAAAAGGGAGGGGACAATTTCTGCTTTCTATCTCTACAACTTTACTTTTCACTCCAAAGCCTGGAGTGAATTTAAACAATGATATTTCTGACATGGCCATTAAACAAACCTCCTTTTACTCCCACTGTATGTTTTGTTGCTCTGGTCCAGTGCCAGGTTTCAGAAACACATTTGTTTTTATTTTGTTGAATGTAGTTCTTTGTTCAGAGCTGTCACACTAGTTTGAAGGCTGCTGCATCCTTAGACAAAGGCGCTCTCCACACACACTGTGCACTGGAAGAAACTGCTTTGCTCATTCCTTCACATTATACAGCAGGCTTTTTTTCTGTTTGGAAGGTTGTAGGGCGGCTGTGCAATTCCGTAATATTAGACAAGAACAAATGAAGAGAACATGCCTCCTAGTAGGTGGTAAATGTCAGCTGCCGCGCATTCACCAGCAATGCCATTGTTTGTTTTCTCTGGAGGTAATAGCATCATTTCCTCCCTGATTTTGAGCCATTGTGGAGAAAGTAGCAAATAGAATTGTTATCTTGAAGGCGGCTGCCAGCCTCTCCACCTCTGCCCCTCGAGCCAATCCCATTGTTGGCAAAAAGTTACATGTTGTTCGGAGATTGTGTTGTCTTATTCCCCCCCAACAAACCCCTCCTCACCATAATCACTCAAATGTTGGTGTTCTACTTTCTCTCCTTGTGCCATCTCCCATCTCCCCTTCCTTTTGGTTCCTACCTCATCAGCGATTTCAGCCACATCTCTGCCTGAGCTGACGGCACCCCAGCACTGCAGCCTGTCTGTGTACGGCTGCTGCCACGACAACGTGACAGCTGCCTTGGGAGTTGGACTGGCAGGATGTCCCAGTAAGTCCTCCTCTACGTCCCTGTTGACCCTTAAACTTCAATGTGTCCTACGTTTGTTGTGTGCCCATAAAAAAAATAATAAATAGCTGTAGATACTATCAGCATGTGGGACTTATTGTCCTTGACTGCAATTACGTTACCAAAGTTGCAGAGCTGAAAACGTTTCATCTTAATCCAAGGAATAATTATGATAATGTTGCACCATATCAACAGAAAAATCTCTTCATCTGATGATCTTGACGAATGATAGCACACACAGATGGGGGAGAAAATGCTGCAGCAAGCCGTTAGCTAGGGGATACAGTATGGATGGAGAAAATGCAGACTTAGAAATAAGGATATACAGAGATTTAGTAAAGAGGAAACTCACCTAAGCACACTTTATCCACCTTTCTATTAGTGGAATAGAGCTTACTCAACATTTGAGCCAAGCATAAATCTTGCAGAATAGCCATCAAAGTAAGCAGTATTCAGCTGTTGTAAGTTATGTGATGATCTTTCAAAGTTACAAAAGCATAAACCAGTGATATGTATTGCAGAGGAATTGCAGGAGAAGATAAGTGACATCCATGTTGTTCTGTTCTCCTCAGGTACCTGTCAGTGTAATGTCTACGGCTCCTACAAGGGGACGTGTGATCCAGCCTCTGGCCAGTGCTCCTGTAAGCCGGGTGTCGGGGGACAGAAGTGTGACCGCTGCGAGCCGGGCTTCTGGAACTTCCGTGGCATTGTGACAGAGAACATGAGTGGCTGCACGCGTAAGAAATCGCTTCTTTGTATCTGTGCTGAGTGAGCACATGTACCATTACACATGGCTTCAACAGTGAGAGCAGTAATGTGTTGCAGTGCTTGACACTGTATGTGTTTTGTTTTTTTACTTCCCAAAAAATGCTTATGGCATCCTTACACCTTATTTCCATAAAGGTTCAGTTCACACAAATTGCAAAAAAAAACACTTGCGGGCACCTGGGTAGCTCACCTGGTAGAGCGCGCGCCCATATATAGAGGTCAACTCCGACCTGTGGCCCTTTGCTGCGTGTCATTCCCCCTCTCTCTCCTCTTTCATGTCTTAAGCTGTCCTATAAAAATAAAGGCCTAAAATGCACAAAAAAACTAAAAAACACTTGTATTCCCATTCACCTCAAGTGGTATCTAGCCACGCAGAGGACTGTGGTTTAATTTGGTATTGAGATATCCATCGCTGAGATTTCTGCTGTTAGTCAATTATTATTGTTTGCATAGCCCAAAATCACAAATCACACTTCAGAGGGCTTTACAATCCATACCAAAAAAATCTTGAAAGGGGAAAAGAGACGGACCTCAGGTAGAACAACAGAGGAAAGATCCCTCTTCCTTGGACAAACTTACATGTAATGGATGTTCATACATAAGAGTTTCAGGCAGAATGTAACAGTGTTAAGATTAAAGAATGTGGTTCTATTGGACGTGAATGGAATTCATTTGTTTAATTGAGTTGGTCATCAAATCACTGAAAAATAACATTTGAAAAAAATTCAACAGCACTGTGTCTGTCGTGAAACAATGTCCCAGTTACTCTCTAGATAATCAGTAGATCTCTGGGTATTCAGAGTAACAGGGAACCTGGTTCTGGGAAGATGTTAAAGTTTTTCAACCTCATTTTTTAACAAAAATGTCTCTTATAGTATTTAGATTGTGCCGAAAATCCTTTGAGGCAGATATCTCAAAACCTGGACAAATAAAACCTCATCTATATTTAATATCCTTGAATTAGACAGTAAAAAGTAAATAACCTACTTGATGAACTATCTACGTTTTAATATACAGCTAAAAAAAAAATGTTATGGCAGGTTTTGTAGAAGAAATCGTCCCGTGTCCTTTGGTCCTGTCAAAGCTGTATTGAATGAACTGTTTTCATTTGTATTCAAGTGAAGAACAGGGGTCAGGACCTCTTGTTGGTCTTGGTGTAATGCAATATGGTGACCAGCTCGTGTCCTGCCGCTGAGGTATCATAGAACATACGCTCCTAACGCCACAGAGCGTTTTCAGTCAACAGCAAGAAGCCTGCAGGCGCCTCACCCGTGGCCTGACCTTAACTACGTTTACCCACAGCAGGCAGACAGCACACTGCACACCAATACCACATTCAGCAGGAGAGGAGAGAAAAAACACATCATTGATTCTAGGAACATGATGGGATTGGTGTCCTTCCCTGGGGTTGTTTTCTTGAGTTTCTGTTACTCCCCCTCAACCCTCTATGGGCCCTAAGGCTGGGTGAACTATTGCCAACGATGATGAATCAACAAAGATGTATCTGAAGCAAAGTTCAGAGGCTAAGGTTGCCCTAAACACACATTGTACAGTATATAAACCAAGCTATCCGTGTCCCTCTTCCTCTCGTTGTCCCTAATTGACACTTGTTTTCTCATCAGTCTTTCTTTCTTTCTTTTCCTCTACATCTCCATGGCAGCGTGTAACTGCGACGCCACAGGCTCGGTCCGGGACGACTGCGAGCAGATGTCAGGCCTGTGTTCCTGCAAGACGGGAGTGAAGGGCATGAAGTGCAACGTGTGTCCAGATGGAAGCAAGATGGGCATGAATGGCTGCGACAAAGGTAATAAGAGAGAGTAGCAAGGCAACCGGTGGAGCGTTAATGAACCACACAAACACACACACACACACACACACACAGGTTTTTCTCTTTCGTCTTTTCTCGAATCATTCAAAGTGTTTGTCTGTCACTCGTCTGATACGTGGATCAGCCCCCGTAGCAGCCATTTCTTTCTCTGTCTGCTTTTCACATCCATCTGGTTTATTGGCACAGGGAGGGAGTGGCTGCAGGGTGATGATCGATAGTGATTTGGAGCATACTTGAATGTACAAATGATAAGTGCGTGACACATCGCCCATTGATATTTTCTTTTCTACTCCATTTTGGACGATTCACAATACTTGTATGTATGTACAATACTTCTGTGTAAGGACTATTAATTACTTCCATTAATAATAAAAACAACCCCAGTGATTGCACAAGCTAAAAAGATGGTTGAAGGAAAGGTTAGTTCCTGCTGCGAGGGCCTGCAGCTTCTTGATTAAGATGCACCATCAGATATCGACTGCAAGTCAAACACTTAATGAAGCCAGCAGTCCCGGCACAGTGGTGGGGCGCTCTGCCCCACACACTGCTAGATAAAAAGAGATGGTACTGAGGAGTGGTAGCACATGAAAGCAGGAGCCAAGGGATGGGGGGTACTCTAAGCCTCTGTGATGTTGCAACAATGCAAAGACCCCACACTCACAGCCTGGCAGGTGGATGGTGGGCTCCCCGGCTGCAACTCTTGCTGCGGCAACTTCAAGGCTTCAAACGCTCCTTTGGAGAGCTCTGGGTATATGGGGATATGTAGGGAAAAAAGAGTCAAAATATCCTGAGTGCACACCTTTACACAACTCTCAGTAAGGCAGCTTAAGCAAAATGCTGTGGTCTATGAAACCATGAATAATTCACACAGTGTGACTCACAGGTAACTAGACAATTTTATGATTATATTACAGCTGCACTTCTGTGGTTTTGAATAGACTTAAAACAGGTCAGTCACTTAGAGGAGACAAACTTACAGAGTAATGAAACATTGTCTCGCAGCCTGTACCTAACTCCTACGCACATTTTAAAACAACCAGAGTGGGGTGAGAGGGGCCAGGGGTTGTGGCTCTGTGCAAGGCCAGCTCTGTGGCACCTGAGTTACTAACACTAGTGCTGACACTGTCCTGTAGAAAGATCTTGTGTTAGCAAGATGAAGAATAAGACATTGGACACTTTGTCATTGTAGGCATACAATGAAATTACTGCTGATTTTGAAATATAACCACCGTTATCCATGCTAACACTATGACAACATACAAAAAAAGTGGCGTTAATTATGAAGTAACAACAGCTGTACTATTACTATACTATTAATATACAGTGTATAATATGAATGAACTTAGATTTTGAGAAGCCAATTTCATGGCTGTTTAACAGGCAGAATTTCTGCTTACTTATTAAACGTAAGCAAAAGTTATGTAATTGTAATTGTTGTAAAGTTTAGCATTAAATTCAATGCATGCAAATGTATCTTGTTGTATCTAAATTGGCTCCACAATTGCTTTTCACACAATTGCCACTAGCAGTTATAAACTGTACTGATTATGGGACTGTACGGAATGTGTCACAACACAAACCCATTTCTCCTGCAGGTCCTGAGGCCCTGACTTCATGTGAAGAGTTAGTGTGCAATTTTGGAGCTACTTGCATTGAGGTGAACGACCAAGCCCACTGCGAGTGCCCTTCACCTGACTGCGATGAGAAAAACAAAACCAAGGTGGGTCTTCTAAACTGTCTGCACTTAAGAAATACGTAGTTTAAACTCCAAGTTTGCAACAGAAAGACATTGTTTCAGTGGCCTACAGGGAGTTAACATGTGTTCCCATCTCCTCTCTCTCCATCTCTGTCACTGTGGAGCAGGTGTGTGGCTCAGATGGGGTGACCTATGCTGACCAGTGCCAGCTGAGGACCATAGCCTGTAGGCAGGACAAGGACATCACAGTGCAACACTTTGGACAGTGCACAGGTGAGCCCCGTCATAGCCTCCATGCATCACGCGTCGCATGATTGGCCAACTGTTGTCAGGCCCCGATCAAAAGATAATGAGCTGTGCCATAGGCCCCGAATTATCTTCCTTCTGCTGTTTCTCCTCCCATTCATCTCTCTGTGTCAGAAAGTAAAGTCACAGCAATGTGTATGCACATTTACCTTGAATTTTGTGTCTTCAAGTCTTCAAGAAAGTACCTGCACATAATACTGTAGCAGTGGTAGCAATTACACTTATTACAAATACAACAATTACACAAATTCCAAATATTTTATTTCAAAAGACACATTTCTGATTCATGGATAATATCATAGTGACATATAAGTAGTTGTCTGCATTTAAATTCTCTTCTGAGAATTCCCATTGTTTGTAATACTGCACTTTCTCAAGCTTCTTGATTAAGATTGTCTTATAGCAAATATTTAGTTAATTTCACAGAGTACATAGAGTACAGTAAAGTAAGCGCTGCTTGTGAGCTGGCAGGTGAGAGCAGAATCATATGCGACTCTGGAAAATTAAAATAAGAAAGCGTTTTAAAATCAACGGAGCTGTAGTTTGACTGGAGTCTGAGTCTTGCAATGACACTTCCTTTTTGCTTTCTCGCCCCTCTGTTGGGATTTGGCTTCATCTTCAAACCCCCCTCCACTGTTGGGAAATGCGTCAATCTCTTCGCAGCTTTATGCTGCCAGCAACACAACGCTGCTTCAGTATGACGACGGATGTAGAGAACATGTGTGCTGAGTAGAAGGTACAATTCTTGCCCCTTGGTCCAGATGCTGATGGACGTTGTTTGGATCGGTGTAATAGGTGCTGGGACACGCGCCAAGGCCACGGTTTTCATGTACAGTGAAGTTGTCGTACTGACTGCCAGCTTGCGTCACAACAGGGTTCTAGAGACGCCGCCGGCAAGCTCAGTGGGGAAGAGGAGTGCCAGCTGTGTAGTTCTGGCCATGATCCACTGCCAGGTGTCTCGCATGTTTGGGTGGAAAAATGTTCATTCACGTCTTTGCTCAGTGGGCACAGATTTACCAGTCCTCTTCATCTCCCTTGAGCACTCTTTGTCAGACCCAAACTAGGTCATATCCATAGGAGGCAAGGCTGTTGACATGGTCTGTGTTGAATTGCAGTTGCAGGTACACAGATAAAGAATCCAAATATGCTCGGCAAGAGATCGAGAAGGCTTTGATAAGTCCCCGAACATCTGGTACTTACAAATTCAGTGCCGTGGGTTAGCGGCAAAAGGAGCCAAAATCCAGTCTGGTTTCACATTTCTCTGTTGCCTGGCAATAGAGATGTGGGTTGTGTGTAATCCCTCACCTAGCATTGCTGCACACAGAAGGCAAGAAGACGCCTCACAGCGGACTCTTTCCCTGTTAAACCCTCAGGGGAGACACAGACAGGCGAGCGCTCGGGCCCACCGACAGCCACAGAGGATCTTTTAATTTATTTCCCCCGGATGCAGTCACACTGCGGGTAGCTGCTCCGCCGCCGCTGTCGGCTTGGGGGTTAGATCTCGAGCTCATTTCACGTGTGGCTGGGTCCGAATTAGCATTTGCTCTGCCTCCACCTCTTACCACAGTGCAGCCCTGCCTGCCCTCCCTCCCGCTGTTTACATGCAGTGCTTCCAGACACCCGGCCTAAGTGCTCTGGCATGCTAATGCTCACCAAGCTGCCATGTGGCTTGACAGGAGAGCAATGCCAAGGGCCTATATACAGTAAATTTGTTAATATTGATCCCTTTTTTTTACACCATTAATCCGTCGCAACTTCTTATTACACCACAGAGCGTGACTACTGCTGCACAGTCAGACACTAATGGGCTGGCTAAAGGAAAATTCACAAACCTGCAGAAGAAGCTCTTTAAAATCTTTTCTGCTTGTGACAGAGAACTTGTGATGTTACCCAGCAAGTCTCCGAGCTCAAAAGGCAGCGCAGCCGCAGAGCATAGGGAGGAGTTTTTCTTTCTTCTTTTGCTGTGTCTCAGCAAAAGATGAAGCGATATCTGAGAAACCCAGTAACAAAATGCAAGAGCTACTGTACCATGCACCAGAGGGAGGGCATTTGGACCAATGAGCAAATTCAGGCACTGGGGGAAAATGGCCACCAAGTTGGCAATGGCCTGCCTCCCCCATATGGTGTTATCACCTGTAGTTTTGCGGTAAATTGGCAACGAATGCCAGCATATGGCATCGGCAGCCCTCCGCCTGCATGTTAAGGTCTGTTGCCTTCACCATCTCTCCTCCGTGTCCTGCGATTTTCTCTCATTACACAACCCCTCATTCTGTTTCTACTGTTTGCATTCCCATACTCTACCACTGCTAGCTGTGTTAACCTCTTTTTCTTTCTGATTTTAACCGTTTTCTTTAGGCTTTCGTCCCTATCATTTTCTTCTTGGCTCTCTGGTTCCTTTGTCTTTCCCCTCCACTCTCCTGTGTCCAGATTTCTCTTCCAACTCCTCCTCACTGAGCCCAGCTGACAACACAAACAATCTTAATAACCACCTTTCAACAATAAGTACACAGCTGAGACAAGCCAAGATGACAATGATTTTTTTTCCTTCTCTGTCCTGTGACACAACTGTCCATTGCTCAACAGAGAGGGAAAAAAAGCCCACAAAACTGAAAATGGACTGTTAAACCTGATTAAGAGAAGCATCAGCTGAACAGACTGTGCTGCCAGTCCCTCTTTCCTCTTTCAGACGTGTGTTCTTTTCTTTTCTTATCCCGTGTCACGGAGCTAGCTTCTCAAGATATGCACACACACCCAAACACACATTAGGTACTTCCCAGGGAGCAAGCCGCCTGACGCTAAGCTTGGCACCTGACTGACAGGTGTAGCCAAGAGGAAAGGCAAGGCATGCCACCATTCTCGGTGATAGCATCACTGCTCTATGCACCCCACTCCAAATCTCTCTCTATACAAATATCTGTTGAGCTTTAAGCTGACACCCCTTGGGTCTCCTAGTCATTCTGCCGTCTCAATAGGTATCACATTTCACACCTCGGTGAATAATTGCCGATCAAATAGCCGATTATAGCAGTGTAATTAATTCCTACCCATAATGTTAGGTGAATCCTAATGAGGCGCAAATCTACGGTATAGGATTCTTTAAAATCTTCTGTTCATTTCACCCACACATCTATACTCGTGGGACGTAAAGAAGTAAAGGAAGAACAACAGTATTGTCACGCCTGCTTGCCTCGGCTAAATTTGAAGTGCACACTTACGTAGCATCTCCCTGCCAACTCACTTCTCCCCCTCAGGAGTTTTTGTCCTATTTATCGTTCCTTTATCGCAGACAGTTTGTCCTTTTGCACCAGAGCTTTCTGCATTGGTAATGATGGTCTCTCTGCAGAGAGCCTCTTCTCACTCCCTCATTTGGAGTGTTTTTTTGCCGTGTGTGTGTGTGTTTGTGCATGTCTGTTGACAGCAGTGTGTTTGTGGTGGCATTGACGGATGCTCATGCTCTCCGCAAGCAGCAGTGTGCCGTCTTTGAAGCCAGAGTTAAAGCCGGCTTTTTTTGCCCCATTTCTATCAATCATTCATCACCGGAGGCACTGGCTGTTGGTGATTAAAGCTTTGCTACTGGAGGGCAGCATTTGAATATGGATTTACAATTCATAGGCATTGGCACAGCACGCATGCAACACACGAAAATGCATACTGTGCACAGAAATACATGCCATATGTGTACACACGCAAGCACAAACACACTACGCACTATGCATTGACACCAACTGGAGTAGTTTAACCCTGTCAGGGCAACATAACTCATCTGCAGGCGAAACACACTGCAGTGCATATAATTGTGGGTGTCATTTGTTGGCATATTCCATATTCACTCTGCATATGGATGCACTTTCATTACTTACAGTAAGGTTTGTCAGAGAGTCTGCATGTGTGCGTGCCTGCGCGCGTGTGTGTGTGTTCTTTTTTTAATGTAATTTCATAATGACATTGTTGAGCATCAGGGAGAAGGGTTAAAAGATTGAAAAGAACATAATAATCATCAGTAGATGCAGAGGTAAAAAAGTTATTGTCAAGAGTAGGTTGTAATAATCATTAAGTGGCTTTATTGGCTAATGATGTTTTTATTTCCTTTGGTGTGATTTTCGAGGTTGTAATGGAGTTAGGTGAAGCATAATCAAACATTTTCATCTTTGCATTCATCCATTCCTTGCTTCCTCCCCTTCCCTCCACCAGAAACCATCTCTGAGCCGGCAGACCGGCCCACCCCAAAACCCTCAGCCACCACCCACAGCTCAACCGCTGCCGCCACCATCACCATCCCCGCCCCTTTCCACCCTGACATGGTGTGGGCCATCCCGCCTCCACAGACGGAAGAGACAGAGACCACCGAGCGGCCCCCGGCCACCACCCCCTTTTCCACCCTCATCCACAACCAAGCAAACCGCCGCCTCCCCATCCCGCCTCAGTCCACTGCTGCCACCACCACCTCCTCCTCCCACAGCGGTCCTGCTCCCTCCGCCGCTGCGTCCTCCTTCGACGGTTCGGGCAGCGGGGAGCCAAGTGGGGACGACCAGACCGAAGAAGAGGAGGAGCAGGAAGAGGAAGCGGGCAGCGGCATCCCAACGGAGGCCAGTGGGGCAGAGGAGCCTGTCGGTAAATCACTGCTCTTTCACTTCATAACCCATAATGCTTTGAGGGGTGTCTGGGAGGGGCTTTTTTTTCAAGAAGGGGTTGAACAGAGTCATAGTCTCTTCTTAGCTGACATCATAACACATTCCTACCATCATCTCCTTTTTTTTTGAAAATGTACATTAACATCAGCAGAGGCTTCTGTATCTCTCTGCAAATTGTTTTTGAGGAGACAAATGCCAAAGTCAGGCAGGCAGGGAACAGATTTTTTTGTAAACATATGCTGTTAGTGTCATTTGCACTTGCATAAGATGTATATCTCTATTTCAGACAGAAAGGAATGTATTTGCATGGTTCACCGTTGCTACATCACCCATGCTGTTTTCTCCCATTCCACCCGCGCGCTCGCTCTCAACAGCTAGCAAAACAAACCCAGGCTCTGTAAAATATACTCTCGGCAGGCCGGATGAAACTGCTGGCCCGCATCTGGGGATCTCTGGAGCCTGACTTGACATGCTGATGTGACTGGGAGTTTGAGGTGTGATTGTGTGTGGAGGCTGCATGCCTTGTCACATGACCAGTCTGAAATGTTTCTCGACATGCCCTCCTGACTGTAACAGCAGGCCGAGGTTTCTGGTCCTCTGCGTCAACAACAAGGGATGGCTGAGACTTTTCAATCAGGGCTTCTTCTGTTATTTTCCATCCATCCACCTCGCTTGACAGCTTGCAGTAACAGACTACATACCATTCGTGGTACAGCGTGGCCCCAATGTGCTCTTCCTCAGCTCCTCCTCCTCATCCCCTCTCACTCCTTCTCCCCTCCTCTTAGATTTATTCTCCTGTCAGAGGCTGACCAGAGTGCTCGGTGGAGCGGGAGGCATGTAGTCTGTCTGCCAAGGAGACCTGGTGTCTTTGTGGCTGTGTGTGTTTGTGTGTGAATTAATGTGTACCCAAGCATGCCTGGATGTTAACAGATTAGGAGATTATACAGTGCAGATTTTGACATGGATATTAAATATATCTACACTCATGTGTTTGTATGTTTTCTGTGTAAAATGTAGACTTCTTTGTTGTGTGTGTGTGTGTGTGTGTGTGTGTGTGTGTGTGCGTGTGTGTGTCTTATCTCCCTCTTCTCATGTCACTGAGTTTGTCCAATTCCGAGTGCACATATCACTGTCTGAGTATATAAATGTGAGCAGGCCAGATGTGTGCCTTTGTAAAAATGTTTGTACCTGTGCTCTGTTGAAATCTGCTCTTATCTGTGTGGAGGGGTGTGTGTGTGTGTGTGTGTGTGTGTGTGTGTGTGTGTGTGTTTATTGGCTGCTCTCATGGCTCCCACTGGAGTCATGCAGCATCCCCTTGCTGTTGTGCATTGCCCCCCCCACACACACACACACACACACACACACACACACACACACACACACACACACACACACAGCCCTCTCATTTTCAGCCCAGCATCTGTAAATCTGCAGACCACACGCCAACAGATGCCCTATAAACCCCAGTCTGCTCTCGCATCCTTTGACCGTGAGTCCTTGAGCAGGACGTCCCCTCGCCTCTGACGTCTTTACGACTTGTTTAGCCTTCTAATCTCTGTGCGGCTATAAACTGCGCCGCTTCGACAAAGACACCCCCTCCACCAACACCATCATTACAGAGGACGGACCCTGCTGTTGCACACTCTCATCTTTCAGAGAGAGAAAGTCCAGCCACTTTTATGTCTTTTATGTTCCAAGATATACAGGCACCGAATCACAAACACAACTGTGTGTTTTTTTCCAGGCAAGCCTTGAATGTAACTGTTAGCCAATCAGCGGTGAGCTGTTATCACATCCCCTCATCAGTTAAAGTGCTCTGTGTGTGACATGACTGGCAACAGTGGCCATTATGTGTTCGCTGCCTGACAAAATGAGTTCCAGGTGTAAAACCAATTCCCATGAAAATGCCATATAATCACTCCTGACAGATGCCTCTATTAGCGTACAATCACAGGTCAGCAGACTGAAAACGCACAACCATCTGCAGAAGCAAGAGCACGTTATAGAGAAAATAAAATAAAAAACGGTCGGTTTTTACCTTAGAAACACTACCCACCCTCTCTCCTCTGGGTCTCTGAGATAATCTGGCTTGAATTTATGAATTTCCTGATGAATTATTATGAACCCCTGTGTATCATCCCCAGGTCCCACGCTGGCAAGCACCACTATACCCACAGCTGAGGACAGGTCATCCTGTGAAAACACGGATTTTGGCTGCTGCCCCGACGGCAAGACACCGTCCAGCACTCCAGAGGGCGCCAACTGCCCCTGTAAGTCAAAAATGCCCCTTCTCTGCACTTTCTCTACCCTATGATTACCTGGATATCACCCTGTTCTTCCTCCTCTGGGTTTTTGTCTCCTGTCAGTCGGTACTATATAATGAGAGAGATGAAATCCTGATATCACTTTATGTTACTGGGATTCACAAAGATACAGTAAATGAGCATCCACTGCAGCATTTGCAGTTAGCTAGCGTTACAATTCAAACCCTTTTTGTTTTTCTACAAATTGTAACAACAAAGACTATTCACTCTCTTTCTGAGATCTAGATGAGAAGATCAAGACCGTCTTCATGCCTTTGCGTTGAGTATGGAGCTGGACCTGGGAGATGATTAGCCTAGCTTAGCATAAAGGCTGGAAGCAGGAGGAAACGGCTAGGCTGTCTCTCCAAAGTATAAAACAAAAAGCGCCTAAAGCTCACCAACACTTTGTAGTTTTAGCTATGAGAATAGCTTAAGAATTCTTGTCTCTTTCTCATCTAACGCCACTTCTCCTATTTCCTTTTTTTAAACTCCTGTCTTTAATTTATAACCTTAATGTTGTTGATGCATTGAGAATCATCACAATATTTTTTCATATTTAATGTTTACTTTGGGAATAGTGATATTGTGCCATCTGCCTTAAACAAGCAGATGAACAGGTGCTATTTTTTTTTTTTTCTGCAGCAATGCTTTAATGAATCACCACCCTCATATGCAAATGATCATATTGGCAGGTGGCAGGGAAAAAAAATACACAGTGGAAATATATACAACAAAAAATGTGTTACCTCAGTAATCCATGGTTATGAATTTGACGACACTCTGACTCTGATATTAGTCGTATCCTGGCTGTTTACAAGTGAGGTTCATTTTCTCGACTTCTCCATTATTTTGAATGAAGTTTGGTTTCAGATCAGTCGACACCATATTTTAGGGCCCATGTGCAGTGTCTCTATTGTGGCTTTTCCTGACTTCCTTCACCTTCTTTTATTTCCTCCCCCCCCAAACACACATACACGCACACACACACACACACACACACACACACACACACACACACACACACACACACACTCTTCTCTTCAGTCTCTATCAGTTGGTATCTCCCTCTTGAGCTATATCTCACCCTTTCTCTCCCTCAACTCAGTCAATCTCAATCCGTTCTTACATCACTTTATTTCTCTCTGGAGTTGAGCGGGGAGACAGTCGAGAGACTACCCAAGGCCGACAAGCACGATTGTACCAATCAGTGCCTTCTGACTCGTTCATAAAGATAAAGGGCTTCTTTCTCCCCTTTGCTTCTCTATCTCTTTCTCCCTCCATCCCTCAGTTGAAATCTGCTCTCTATTTGTCCCTGCGGTGGTAGTCTGACTGATTGTGAAAGGAGGGATTCTATTCGGCTCCCATGGGAGCTCCAGGTCATGACTTGAAAGAGCTCAGGCCACAAATTAGACCGCAGAGTTGCTTTTCTGCCATGTTGAAGGTCCCAAAGCCTTCCAATAAAACCACAGTTCAGTGCCACACAAGCCATAATATGATCTGAAGATATGAGGCCACCTTTGGCCTTCCACAGCCTTCTGCCATTTATCTGTTTTGCAGGATTTATGGCCAAACAGAAGTGAAACATGGAACGGCACATCTGTCGAGGTTGGATTTGATGACATTTGGCCTCAAATCCAGACGATTGAAGCACGTGCTGTACAAGCACCTGTGACAGGTTTTTTAAGCTGTAAGACAACAGTTGTTACAAATCCGCTAAAGCCTGTAAATATTTTTCTCAGCCAACAATGACGGAGCACTGGCGATCAATTTTTCATTCAGCTCAAGTGTTACCAATAAAATCAGGCAGTGCGATAGGCTGATCGGTACACAGGATCTTTTTTCTTCTGAAGAGGGCTTCCACTCATTAGGCGTGAAATGACACATCCTTCATGCAAGAATGTCCGCCATCTCATTGTACCGTCCAATGTATTGACGTGTGCCACGGCTGTCTCAAAAAGAAAAGCTGTTTTAATCTTTTTGAGACATCTAGTGGCTCAAGGTTGAGTTTAGTCCACACATTCACACACTCAAGTAGCTATATACTGTATATATAACCCTTATTATGATCTGTTGTGAAGCTTCTCAGTGGATGTCAGACCTTGGTTATAATATATTAAAGGGTTGTTTCACTCAAATTACAGAAAATGTAATGTATCACTTACCTGCCGTAGTATTCGACCATGGAAATTGTTGTTGTTTTTTGTTCAGGTATTGAGTTATCTTCCTCAGGCTTCAGTGCAACATTGGTTTAGCATCATGTGTTGCTCAGAAAAAACACTACCGGCCCTCCATATGTTACATTTAAACAAGGTAATACCATTCATATGACACTAAAGATAATGACTAGCAAATGCCATGTGAAAGTTAATGGCACGCTAAAGCTCCAGCTAAACTCTTTCATATGCCAGTGAAAGTCTGACCAATTCATTACATTTTACAGTTCACTAGTATCTGATAGTCAAATAGCTCTGTCCCTCCTTTTATCGCTCTCTTTCTTTCCCTCGTTACGTCCGTCACGGCAGTGGGCTGGAAAATCACCCTCTCTGATGTTTGTCTTCTCTGCAGATTAAAAGTCGGATCTCTCTCGCTGCCCCCCCCTCTCTTTCTCCTCGTCTTATCGGCCAAACCTCACCCATTTGCCTCTATTTTATAGCCGCCGTCACATCTGAATCGATGTGTGCTGCCTGTGAAAGTACTGTTAAGATGAGGGGAGACATAGGGAATGGGAGTGGGGCAGGAGCATGTCGCCAGTGCCTGCTGTCCTTTTCATACAATTTTAACCAGGCTGTGTCAGTCACCGGTCTGGCGGCATTAAGGCGACAATTATGGCTATCTTTCACGATAATCATACAAGTGCTCTTCCCGTTCTCTCTGGCGTTGCTCAGGCAGGGGCAGCCATGATTGATTTGGGCAATTTGTTCTGCTGATTACGAACGGCGTGGAAGCATGGCATCAGCGCCTCGCATGCTTCTCGTTCTTCACCTCACACACACACACACACACACACAAATCCCCTCCACTTTGAGCTTTATTTTTTTAAGCCCTCTTCTCTCTGGCAGGAGTATAAAAAAAAACATATAGAGAGTTGATAAATGTTGGACAACATAACCCCCAAGGTCGCACAGGGGAGGCTCTCTCTTTGCTGAAGAAGGCACTTTTGAGAGTGCCTCTGGGCTGTTTCCTTTTTAGTGTGTGTTGTCTTTCCTTCATGTATTTGTGTGTCTGTCTAACTTGTTGTCTTTTTACCCAGCCCGCCATGCCTCGGCCAGCTTTTTGGATGAGTCTCAGTCTGGTAAAACTGGCCCATTTTTCCACCTTCCCTCCTTCAATGTTCTTTCCTTCTTTCTCTCATATCTCACGGTCCACCTCTTCCACCACCACAACCTCCACCACCACTACGCCCAAACTCCAGCCCTTTTTAAAAACACCCACACAATCTCCCAACAACTCACTAACCTCCCCTTGTCAAACACACACAAACACAGAATCCATCACTAACCCAAAACTGGCACTACCCCAAAACGAGCACTGTGTAAAGGCAGCGGGAACTGAGTGATAGAAGAAGGTTTGAGCTATTGTCTTTCAGGATCACATCTTCTTTCCTCTCCTCCTCTCCTTCCAGCCACCATGAGGTTCAGCGGTTTCCTGCACTTGGACCAGGTGGAGGGCCAGGAGATTTTCTACACCCCCGAGATGGAGGACCCCAAGTCAGAGCTGTTTGGAGAGACGGCCCGTAGCATAGAGAGTGCTGTAAGTGCTTTAGGAGCAAGTAGGGTTGAGAATATAGTTGATATGTCATGACTAAATCTACCATTAAGACAATTTTTTTCCCGATATTCACTTGTTTACATTTTATTATTAAATGTGCGATATACGAAACAAGTCTGGGCAGGGATAGCATGCACACGGCTCTCACCTCTGATGTCACAAGCAAACATGGAGGTGGCTGATCCGAAATGCCAGCGGCTAGCAGTGCTTACAGAGCTAACAGTGCTGAGATACTGTAGATAATTCTGTGTATCTGATATTATTTAATCAGTTTAGAAACTTAATGACTCTTCTCTACTTGTGCTGCATCAATTGATGATTGCCACTTTATGGACACAATGGCTCCTGTTCACCAAACGTTGCATAGTCTAGCTTTGGATTTAGTGGAATAAACCTCTGACACAACATTCAAAGCATCGTGAGACACTAAAACTCTTCACCTAGAGCCAGACTAATCAAATTCTTTGAGCTCCTTCAGGCAGGCAGGTTTCATTGCAGGTTTTACAGACCTGACACCCTGCAGCTGCTGAGTAATATTCTGCCACACCGGGCTGGAGTGTTTTCTCTGGTCAGTGATCTGATAGTAAAATATCAATGATAAAAAAAACATATCCACACACACCAGCTGCGAACAGAGAGAAACATACATCATATCAGAGGGAGACAACATGGCCTGGCTGATATTTGATTTTTAATAAAAGGGGTGGTATTGGCAAACTGGAAGGAATACAGTGATTGAATACCAGTTTTTTGACCCAGGTAGGTAGACTCTTCACAGAGTAGTGGTCCATCATGGTAGTTCAGTAATTCTTTTTCACAAATACTAACATCAAAATACGAATTTCCTCACATACACTGCTGATTACTTCAGAATTTTCACAGAATTTGGCTGTTGCTTTTAATTTCAAGCGCAGCAGCAAAAGCTCTAGGGCTGAGTTAGCACTGACACTACATGAGGCTTCCAGAAACTCTCCAAGTTTAATAAGAGAACTATCAAAAAAGTAAAATAAATAACAGCATTCTGCAGACTTGTGCAAAGACTACTTTCTCAAGTGCTTGCCAAACACTTCACAGCACCCACAACCAGCATCTCATATGAGATTAATTAAGACATTTTTTCAGACATTTGAAAAATCAAGTCCTTATTCTGGATATGAGTCTCATAAGTTTGGATGGCCAGTTGCTGTTAGCCAGCCAAGGCTGAGGCAGGCATAGAGCCTGTACAGTAATCATTGTTTGAGCCTGGCAGTTTACCCTGCTCAAACTTCTCTACTGTCATTTTCTCTGTTGAGCTCAGACTTTAGAACAATTGTCTCTGTTGTTAAGCCAGGGCCACGCTCCTCTGATGAAGTGTGTGGTGTGTGTGTGTGTGTGTGTGTGTGTGTGTGTGTGTGTGTGTGTGTGTGTGTGTGTGTGTGTGTGTGTGTGTGTGTGTGTGTGTGTGTGTGTGTGTGTGTGTATACACGGTACACATCTACCAGCTGTTGAATCAGTGTCACTAGCCCCCACTGGGACCTAATCTACTACCTCACAGCGATTTGTGAGTGTGTGTGTGTGTGTGTGCGTGTGCGTGTGTGCGCGCACGCTCGTTACACTCCAAGTCTGCGTGTCTCTGAAGCCTGGTGAGCCACTTGATTGCAACAAACTCCTCTTCATCTTTCAACACTCACACTGAGCACACAGACACAGACTAACACAAAGTACACACAGATATACAGCACACAAACAAAGAATCAAGCCGCAGCACATTTTCTTTTAGCAATCGGTCACAATTAGTGAATAAATTAGGGTATGTGAGAGAAAGAGGTTTATAGGTCCACAGCAGAGCTTGTCCAGCATTTCCATGCCTAAGACAGCTTTAGAGGATTTTATTTTTGACCCGTCTACTTTGCCGTCACATCTCAGCCAACAAATTAGAGGCGTTCAGTACATGAAGGAAATAATCTGAATCCTCAAGCTGAATTGAGTGTACTGAGTCATCAGTGTCACTAATCGAATCGGCAGCCTCTTGCATTGGCGCTCACTTGCTAGTGTCTTAAAAACGTTATAATATACAGAATCTTAGTTTTTGTTGAAAAGGAAAAGCTGCAAAAACATTGTTGATGTGGTAACTCTGCTGCAGACAGGTGGTTGCGGAGCATTAAACCTTACGTGATTGTACAATAACCTAACAAAAACGAGCATACTACACAGTCAGTGACTATATTACTCTATGACTGAAATGGTAAGAAATGGTTCGAATAAGCAAAATGATGAGTAATTTCCACCACAAATCACAAGAATTCCAGGTAAATTTCTCTCAACTATCACACAATGGGAGAATCTTCTTTAAAAGCATCATTTTGTGGACAATGATTGGCTTTAGTAAAATCAGCGAGATGCAGATGGGGCGTGTGGAGGAGCGCTTAGTGGAAACAATGGAAGCAGCCACTCAGAGGATGCTCCAGTAAAGTGGGTTAGCAGGCCCTGTGGCTCCTGTGATTTTAACCAGCAGTTGAAATGAGGACGAGGCGGCGGATTGTCCTCTCGTTTCTTGTTGCTTTTGAGTGTGTGAATGTGATTAATCCACCAGCACGCTGACAAGAACAGAATTATGGGCAAACATTGAGTATAGCTTTAAGTTAGCGTTTTAGTTCTAGCATAAAAATTGGCCTAGATTTTTTTTTTTGGCATTTACAGCCCTACTGCCGTTATTACCCCGTCGGCTTAAAAAAACATTGTAGTCACACAGCGGGGGCATCAGAAGTAAAACCAATCAGGAGCACATGTCAGGGTTGCACGACATTTATCTTAGCTCCACCCGAAAACTTGTCTCTATAATTAATGCCACGGCTGCAGCTAAATGTCAATTTGTGCACCCACACTCAATAGGTTTCTTCTCTGCACCCCAATTTAAGAGGCAGTCTTTCTTCCTTGGAGATAGAGTACAGTCTTCTGGAATTGGACTCGCTGCTATGATAGCGTAGAGCTCATTTCCAGCCTCATTTATCATCTCTTCTCTCCGTCCGTTCTCTCCTCCTACTCTCTCTCCTTCTCTCTCTTCCTCAGCTCAATGAGTTATTCAGGAAGTCGGAGGTGCAAAAAGACTTTATGAGCGTTCGTGTCCGGAACCTGGCGCCCAGCAACTCCATCCTGGCCTTTGTGGAGGCCCATTTCAAAGCAGGTGAGAGATCTTTGGGGAAAAAAGCACAGTTGCCAGTATAGAGGTATATGCGTTTGGAATCCATTATGGTTTGTTCCCCTTTGTCTTTAGGCAAGCAGAATGTCTCAAAAAAGTATGTACTTGATTTAAATGAAATTGGGATAAAAGTTAGGCCACTGGCCAAGGAAGACCTAATTACTTTTTTTTATGCAGAATAAGCCACCATATCACCATTTTTAAAGTCTCGTAACTCCTGGGCTGTAAGGCGGAGAGGCAAAATGTGTTCTCCCCTGGATTTCTTGGTCCAGCACTCTACTCATAATTCATTACTCCTCCTCCTAAATTTCATTCCATGCTCACGAAATTTACTGCTTAACATTTTTGGATACTATTTTGAATATTCCACACAGTTCTCTTAAAACTTACACTACCGGTCAAAAGTTTGGGGTCACTTAAAAATTTCCATTCAACTCCATTATAGACAGAATACCAGCTGAGATCAGTTGCATTGTTTTTTTTAACCAGGGCAGCAGTTTTCAGGTTACATTATGTGCTTACATAATTGCAAAAGGGTTCTCCAATGTTTTCTCAGTTAGCCTTTTAAAATGATATCAGATTAGTAAACAGAATGTGCCTTTAGAGCATTGGATGAATGGTTGCTGATAATGGACAATGTAGATATTGCATTAAAGATCAGCCACGTCTTTCTACAACAGTCGAGAACCCTTTTGCAATTATGTAAGCACATTATGTAATCTGAAAACTGCTGCCCTGATTAAAAAAATCAATGCATCTGATCTCAGCTGGTATTCTGTCTGTAATGGAGTGGAATGGAAATTTCGAAGTGACCCCAAACTTTTGACCGGTAGTGTATTTCTGAAATCAGTTGTAGCTGCACATCACCACTGAGAGTGATCCTGCAAACTCAAATCTTTAAGTATGCTTGTAATGTTTTGAAAAAGGATAATTGGAAATAAGCATACTTATTTCTTATAAGGTTATAAGATAAGGGTTTTCTTTCTTCAAAAAATCATTCCGATCCAGAGATGTATGCAGGTTAAAAACTTTTCTATTATTAAAACAACAAATGTAGAGGATTGTGCATCCTTGGCAGCGATATGCACTCTCTGAGTGCTTTCTACTTATTTTTTAATTTGGCTCATAATATTGTGAGGCACTGAAGGTTTTCCTCATCTTTTTATAATTTTCTCCTCAATGCCAACGTAATCTCTTGCTCGCAACAATTTTCCCCAGTGTTAAAAAAACCCCCACAACATTATAAGAAGGTTTTTACCCAAATCTTCACATTGGTATTTGTTATTCATCAGAGCCATGAAAAGTTACCTACGGCTGTACAGGTGAGATTGTTGGCTTGTGCTCTGTTTCAGCGCCTCTTTGAATCTCCTATACAGTTAAAGACACAATTTGTGATATTGAAAAATAGAAGTGTGCCCAACAAAATCCACAACTGGAATGGAACCTGCTGTTACTCTCAAATATATTGACATGTGTCTTAATACAGTGTCAAACACTAACAACTAAATGTAAGGTACTGATGTTTTTTAATCAGTTAAAGGTTTGTTTACATCACTTATGCTGTAGTCACAATGTCACTTATATGGTTGGCGCCGCAACTGGGCCTTTAAGCTCCTTTTGTACTGTACAAAACCCCACCCTCCCCCTTCTTTCCTTTTTTATGAGCATTGTTTAGTGTCCTTCACACCCTTCGTACAAGGCAACGTTAAGCGACACTCCTCCATGGCCTGTAAAGCGAACATCTGCAGCGAACATTAATGAGAGTGATTCATCTGGAAAAAAAAGCTGGACAAGCGGCAGGTGGAGGACAAGTGGTCCCTGGAGATCCCCCACCTGTCATACACAGGCTTTTCTGATATATATATATATATAGCCATTGTTCCGCTAAAGTAGCGGGAGTCCTGTATTTGCTTTGGAGTGCCCCTCAGAGGCCTTGTCCTGAGTGGTTGTACCTCTTTGTTTATTGTAGATACAAGATACACGGTGGAGGACATCGAAGGAGCCCTGCTGAAACAGCTGAAGGCCTCTAAAGAGACCAGCATCGCCGTGAAGAAGCCGGAGGAC